>NC_045447.1:85056989-85193017 GCF_002776525.5 Piliocolobus tephrosceles | reverse complement strand
AAAAAAAAAAAAAAAAAAAAAAAAAAAAAGAAAATAAGGAGTAAATGTTTTCCCATAGCTTTCCATTAGAAGGGCTGTGGTGATTTATCTATTCACGTCTCAGCAGACAGAATCAACATAATCTCCATATGATTTAAAGTTTTTTATTCAACCTCATAAATCTCTGAAATGTAGATGATCTTAGGAGATTTCAAATAGTAAGGAAGCAATATTTCAAGTTGTTAAGTGTTCTTTGTATTGACATATACCCACGTTGCATTGGACACAACAGGTATGAGCCATTTTTCACTGAAAAAGGCTTTTACCCCAGGGATAATCAAAGGAAGGAAGGCGGTTATATAATAACTTTCTTAAGATCAAAAGATGGGGAGATAAAATGATATATTCATAGGTTTTATGTTTGTTAGGATTTTTTTAAACATATGTGTGTTTTCTTTGGCCAAACATTGACGTATGTATTCTTGATATATTTGATTCAACATATTGACATATGAGTTTCCTCTTCTAATTAACACAGATGGAGTAGCCAAGCCTTATTTTTCCACATGATTCTATCCATAGCAGGGATACACAGAAGCATATGTTTGTTAGTGCCTGAGTGTGTTAATGGGCTTCTATAGATCATTGTGTTCAATACTGTTTACACTATACTGTCTCTCTCATAAGCTTTTCAGAGCTTATCAGATAGCTCTGTAGTAGTCAGCATTCTCTGGAGAACCAATTAGAACCTTGGAGAGAGACACACACACACATACACACACACACGTAAAACCAATTGGATACATGGATGGATGGACATATCTCTCTCTCTCTCTATATATATATATATAAATATATATAATATATAATATATAAAAATATATTTAATATATAAAAATATATTATATATAAAATATAAAATATATAATATATATATAATATATAAAATATATAATATATATATAAAACATTATATTGGCTCACACAGTTATGGAGGCTTAGAGATTCCACCATCTGCTTCCTGCAAGCAGGAGACCCAAGGAAGCCAGTGGTGTAGTTTGAGGGCCTGAGACCCAGAGCACTGATGATGTCGATTCCAGTTGGGTTCTAAAAGCCTGAGAATCAGGCTTTTAAAAGGTTCTAAAAGCCTGAGAATCAGAATTCACACCCTCAAACACCCACTCAGTGGCCTTTCCTAAACTCCATTGTACCTGAGTGCTAAGAGTAGGAGAGAAGGTCAGTGTTTCAGAGCTCAAGCAGTCAGGCAGAGAGGGAAATTCAACCTTCTTCCTCTTTTTTGTTCTATTCATGGTCTCAGTGGATTGATGGTGCCAGCCCACATTGAGGAGGGTAATCTGCTTTGCTCAGTCCACAAATACAAATGCTAGTCTCTTTTGGAATCATATTCATACACAGGACCAGAAATAATTTTTGAACAGCTAGCTGGGCACCCCATGGCTCAGTTAACTTGACACATGAAGTTAACCATCACAGGCTCTATAAGAGAGACATTATTCTAATTTTAAAAAAGCATTACCTGAAGCTTACAATGGTTAAATAATCTTTCCCAAGTGCACTGCTTATTCAATATTAGTTCATGTTGCTCAGATTCAAAATTCTTCCTAATATCCACTTTATTAAATTGTTTTCTTCTTTTTAACTCTGTTTGAACAATATGTAGCTAGAATCTGGTAGAAGAAATAAATTGTTAATAGGTACAGCTACTGGGTGTTCATCCTTACTGGATATGACAGTAAATTCGATACGACTAGATTAGGTAGTATGGGTTGAAAAGTGTTGTATTCAAATCACAGCTTTGTCTGTCATGAACAGTGTAGCTTTGTTCAGGTTATTTTCAGTTTTGAGCTTTTACTTGCTGATCTATAAAATGAGGATAATCACATTAACCTTCCAGGGTTGTTGGGAGAATCAACTAGGGGGATATTTTGGACGAAGTAAAGCTTCAGTTTTTGTTACTTGAATATAACAGGATCTTTTCTTCTTGTGCTTGGCAAAGTATGTTTCTATATCAAAGATTAATAGTCTAAGCTATGTCACAACTTTAAGATTGCATGTAATATGTCTTACTGTACAATATTATAATTAGGTTTTCAGTAAGAAAAGTTCATTACCAGTCTTGCATGACAAGTTGTATTAACCTCATTTAACCCAGTCAACTGTTCTGTAGTGCCAAATGCAGACATTTTTTGACAATCTGTCCTCTTAATCTTTGCATAATTTAATTATTTCAGTTTCAACAATCTGTCTGTGTGCTCTGGAGCTTATATCTTCTCTTGCTAAGCTACTTGATTCCTCCTACCTAGAAAATAATGACTAAAAATATATCTTTAACTCAATTTCTTTTATTACTTACCATCCATCTGTAGTCAAATATTGTCAGTTAAATGTTAGACCATTAAAGCTCTGTAGTTTTTGTTTCCTTGTAATGCTTAAAATCATTATTGAACTTGCAAAGGATTTGCAGCTAATAACTGAATTTTGATCAAAGTTTTTAGTTTCTAAAATGTATTAATAGAAATTCAGAACGGCTTTGCTTTGATTTGTGGATTTAATTGATATTACCTTTGTGGTGTAGGAGAATCCCTTAGAGTGCCATTCGCTTAATCTCATCCTGCTCTTACTGTGAAAGAGGCAGGCATTGGACAAATGATACTACCTGTATGTTCAGGTGACTTTAGGATTAAAAAATATATAGAAACTAACATATTTTGAAATTGATAGCTATAGCCTTTGGAACTTTTTGGAATAAAAAGTAATACTTTTAAACGTGTTGTAATAGCATTATAGACATCTTCATGGTAATTTGCTTCTGACTTTTTTAAAGTTGTGAGACTTTGGTATTTGTTTAGTAAAAATATTGTTTGCCTTCAGAACTGTAACATTTGTTAGATCAGCAAACCAAAATATTCCCTTAACATTGTGTAGGTGTTATGCTTTTTGTTGATAATGTACTGTTATTCATTTTCTATTAATGTTTGGAAAATAAACCTGGAATCTAAGAAAGTCAGTGTGTATCCAGTGTGGATCATTATAGTCAGGGAAGCCCTTACTCATCCATGTGTGTGGGAAGGAGGCAGAAGTGGAGCATTTATATCTTTGATAAAGTTTGCTTTATGGAAATTATACTGGAACATTGATATTCCAAGACACAATTCCTGTGAAGTCCCATTGTAACAAGGGTAATGACTTAAATCACTTCAAGTTATTTAGTCTTGGAGGATGGTTGTCATGAGGATGCCCACTGCCACATCAAGCTATCTTCATTTTCCTTTGCAAACCAATTTGGAATGCATTCTTAGTGACATTGACTATTCTTCCATTAGAGTTTGCAAATTTTGAGGGGAACATTTTTCCTGTTACATATTAAAAATAAGTCTACATTCTCTTAAGAATCTTAAGAATGTTTATAGCAAGTTTTTCTAAGTATGGTGGTGAATAAGGAAATATAAGTAGATTTTGTCTGATTAATAACTTGAAAAACAATAAAATAATTATATGGGATTGTATTGGTAGCAACCTAATCACAATCAGTTGTTCTCATTTAAAGCATTAAAAGTTAATCCTGAGAACAAGAAATTAGATTTGTTTATAAAAAGTAGATGAAAAGACCAGGTTGTTCACTTAATAATTAATAACCATAGCTGGAATTTGCTGATCAGTTATTATTTACCAGGTACAGTGATAAGCCGTGTTTTTGTGTGTGCATGTGTGTGTGTATGTGTGTGTGTGTGTGTAGTATATATATAATACCTAATGAACAATGAGATAGGTGCTGGCGGTATCCTACTTTTTATGTAAAGAAGCAAAGTCGTAAAGAATTTAATGACGTGCCCAAGTCTACACAGCTGATGAGAGTTAGTATTCAGACCAAGAAAATAATCTGACCAGAATTCACACCCTCAAACACCCACTCAGTGGCCTTTCTTAAACTCCATTGTACCTGAATTAAGTCTACCTGGTAGGTCAAAGAACCCCAACATAGTGTGACTGCTAGAATATAGCAATTTATAGATTAATTTAGAGTGATGGCTTTCAAGTTTCATTGTGCATCAGGATTATAAAGGGAGTTTAAAAAACAATTATAATAAAAATACATTTGGATGTATTAGGTACAAAAGCTTAATACCAGATAAGCCAAGCTCACTTCACTCTCAAGAACTGTGTAACTGGCCTATACTTCACACTTTCCCTGGGTGACTTCTTCTCTGTATTCAGGTTGCCACTCCCAAGTTCTTTCAGAGTGACAGTCTATGAGAGTCTCCCAGAGTAACTTCCCTGAAAATTTTTGATTACATTCCTTTTACAAGTTTTCTTTAAAACACTTTTAATTTTATGAAATTGTGTTATTTTACTTGTGTATTGTTGGTGTCTTTGCTAAGATGTAAATAATGTGAAAAGAGATCTTGTCTGCAGATGTATATATCTCTAGCATAAGATAGGAACTTTGGGCCAGGCACGGTGGCTCAGGCCTGTAATCCTAGCACTTTGGGAGGCCGGGGCAGGTGGATCACCTAAAGTCAGGAGTTCAAGGCCAGCCTGGACAATATGGTGAAAACCCGTCTCTGCTAATTATACAAAAAATAGAATAGAATAGAGTAGAATAAAAACAAGCATGGTGGTGCATGCCTGTAATCTCAGCTACTTGGGAGGCTGAGGCAGGAGACTTTGCTTGAACCCGGGAGGCAGAGGTTGCAGTGAGCTGAGATCATACCATTGCGCTCCAGCCTGGGTGATAAGAGTGAAACTCTGTCCCAAGAAAAAAAGATAGGAACTTTGGTATATAGTATAAATGTCCGTTGAATGAATGTGTTAATGAGAAAGTTAGAATAGACTTTTGTTTAGTTCATCTGTTTAAGTTCATCTGCTAAGCCAGCTCTCCCAACAGTAGACACAAAGTCTACATGTATCATTGTTTCCTAGGTGACTGGGAGGAGAATACAGATGTTGTACAGATAGGGGTATGCTGGAATCAGTTTAAAATTAATACTATTTGATAAACCCTTCATTTGTAGATTTGAGGATAAAACAGTTTCTGAAGAATGTTTTCCATTAATATGACAATACTAATACATCTTTGATATGTAGCAAGGCTAATTTTTAGGCTATCAAAAAAAGTTTAAGATAATGCTTTTGGCATGGGTTTGTTTCATTAGTAATACCAGATGTATTTCTGTAGTTTATACCATTTTAATGAGAATCTTGAGTTTCAAATTTTAAACTGTATCGTTCTTTGGTGCCACTGCTTTTCAATCTTGGTATTCCATTCTTTGAATAAGATCAAATTGGTTGGGAAAAATTCCTTTTGTAGAGATGGGAAGTTGGGTAGTAGGGGATGATTAAATTATTTCATAGGAAAGGTTTTTGGCTTATTCCACATGGCAGTTTCTAGGACTGCCAAGGTGATGTACAAATTCCTAGTATAACACAAAGGACAGTCTAAACCTGGAGTGAAACCAGATTAGTGTTTATTATGGGATGGAGAAGGCTTCTTCAGATAGATTATTTTGAAGGAGGGAGGGGGCAGTTGTGTTTTATTCCATCCAAATATATTTTGATCTGCTGGCAGTTGGAGTTTGCTGGTGTGTTAAATAACAATAGATTCAGGGCTCCCTTTAGTGTGAAGGGGGTTTACAGATAATTTAGTTCAATTATCTCATTTTAAATCTGAGGAAACTGAAGCCCAGAAAAAAGACTTCCCTCGTAGCTACATGCTCTGTCTTCCTAGCTAGTATTAATGAATGATTCACTGACATTTTGGTGTTTATTCTAGAGGTGTTTTTGCTTTGTACTTATAGAGCTTAAAACTACATGTTTTAAATATAATAATATAAGTGCATATGGATATTATATTATAAAATGTTCCTGGGTAAGAGCTCTAAAGCGTAAGTGTTTATTTGAAGTAACAATTTGAAACTAAGGTTGTTTTGTGTACGTAGCTAAAATAAAATTATTTTTATTTCAAGAACTCCAAGGTCATAAACTCCAAAGTTTGTTTTTTTGTTGTTGGTTATTTGTTTATTTAAGGTTTGGGCTCTACCATTGCAGCTCTGTACAGGTTCACTCTCACAGTGCCAAAACAAATTTACTCCTGGTGTTTATATAAAGATGGCTACATAAACCTCAAGTTGCAAAACACTAAAGGCACTTGGAAAGAAATACCCTTAATTAGACTGTGTGCAATAAGTCAGGTTACTAAGTTAAAGGAAAAAAATGAGATGCTCACTGTACTTGTTGGGTCTCATCTTAGAGCTATAGGATTTCATTTCCCTGTTGGGGGATGTTGTCTTGAAAAAGCATGGCTTTCTGGGTTAAGTCAGTGAGGGTGCAAATCACTCTGCTATTTATGAGCCAACGGTTTTGGATAAGTGACAGAATGATCCTGACCTTCTTTGACTCAGCTGCAAAATTATCCTGAGATAAAAGTAGAGTGAGCAGGGATGTGTCCCAAATCATCAACATTAGTGGAGTACAGACATTTAAAAAAACAAAATTTTGGCCAGGCGCGGTGGCTCATGCATGTAATCCCAGCACTTTGGGAGGCTGAGGTATGCAAATCAGTTGAGTTTGAGACCAGCCTGGTCAACATGGCAAAACCCTATCTCTACTAAAAATACAAAAATTAGCTGGGCATGGTGGTGGATGTCTGTAATCCCGGCTACTCGGGAGGCTGAGGCAGGAGAACTGCTTGAACCCAGGAGGCAAGGTTGCAGTGGGCTGGGATTGCACCAGTGTACTCCAGCCTGGATGACAGAGCAAGATTCTGTCTCAGAAAAAAAAAAAAAAAAAAAATTAATAGTGCCATTTAAAATAGTGTGAAATGTACATGTTGACAACATATACACTGAGCTTAGCACCAAATTAGCAAAAAAGTAATTAAAATAGAAAGTTGTCATGTAACAAGCACTGTTACTGATATTACCTTATGTGGTACATTACCAAGATGATCTGATGGTGCTGCTTTCCCTGGGCTCAGTATTACCATGACTGCTCTGACTTTGATGATGCCAACCTCACAGGGGTGTTACGGAGATTGAAATGGCATATGAAATGCTGTAATGGCATGACAGCCATTGGCCACTATGACAGGGGCTGCTTCTCAGTTCTCTCAGTTTAACATTATGCTGTCTTTACTGATGAACTTACAGTCTTTTCTACTAGACTTTCAGCAAGGTAAGGCCATTGTTGTTTTATCCTTTATGTCTACCAAACACAGTGCCTGAAATGGAATAGATCTTCTTTAAAGAGTTCAAATGAATGTACACAGTCATCCACAAATTACTTAACTGGGAATCATGTTTTCATTTTCAAAGCTAAATCTTTGTGCTAATGAAAAAGGGGAACTAATAAAGGAGGGTTAAATATGTATTCTACTCCTATGATGGCCTCAACCTTCGACAACCTTGGCCTCAAACTGATGTCCTTATGTTAGACAGCAGTAAAGCCAGGAAGCTCCAGTGGTGATTATCTCAGTACGAGGACAGACTATCTTTGTATTATCTCTCACTGGATCTCCCCTCTGAATTTCAGTTCATTTGAAATATAAAAAGTTGAAATTCATAAAATAAAATTATCACTTATTTGTGTTATTTTCCTTGGGTATAAATGATCTAGTTAAATGGAAAATAGAACTCTTTTTAAAATAAAATCCAAACTGTATTGGTACTCCAATTTACAGATTTCTTTGAGGTTTTGAAGCCTTTTAATCATGGTGATTTAGTCATATAGGTATCATAATAATTATAAGGACATTTGTCAAGTCCTTAAGTCCTTAGAAGCAAGGTACAAGGCAATCAACGTTCAGGACCTTTCTTGAGAATACATAGCATACACCCTATCAAGTAACTTGGTTTTTAACAGTGGCCTTGACTTGGAAAATAAATCTCTAAGTTACTGTGCAGTAAATCTTAGAATCATTTATCTTACAGTTTATTACAGAGCAAGCTGAAGGTGATAAAATTCTTATCATCAAGGAGTTCACAGTTTTATATGTGATTAAGGACATGCACTTCTGGTTATTTATAACATATGTCCAGATTTTAAAAACCCTCATTATCGTAAAATCAGCTGTGACATATAAATCGATTGAAAAACAAGCCAGAGTTCTTACACCTTTTCTGAAAAGGAAAAGTAGATGTATCTTTCCCCGGTTTTTATAACATACATTTTTCATTTGTTGATGGCAGATAGTTGAAGTAAAAAACTCAGAACCTTCACATGAGAGCTCAGCGAATGTTTTTGGCAAAATAGAAACACAAAATATTCACTGTTATCCACTTTTACACTTGGAGCTCATTCCATATTAGTACATATAGAATCTCCTCATTCTTTTTTAGTGGCTACTTAATAGCCCTTTATTTGGATTAATGTAATGTAGTTAACTATTCTCCTATGGCAGGAAATGTATGTTGTTTCTGAATTTTTACCGATATAAACAATGATGCAAAGAATATCTGTGTGCATGTGTCATCGAACTAGTGGGTGAGTACTCTGTAGAATAAATTCCTAGCAGTAAAGTTGCTAGGTCGTTGGGTCAACATGTTTTTTTAATAAAGATGGCCAAATTGCCCTTCATAAAAGTTCTATCAATTTGTATTCCCACCAGGAGTTCAAGAAGATACATAATTCTTCAAATACGTATGTCAAACTTTTAGATTTTTACCAGTCTGATAGATGAACAATGGTATCTGTGCTTTTGGAATTTATAAAGCTCTTGTAACAAATAGGAGCATTTGAAGTTATTTACGTTTCATTTTCTATGTACTCTCATTGTGTTTTCTGCCCATTTTTCTCTTGGATTGGTGATATTCTTTTGATTCATTGAAACTCTTTCCATATTGGAAAATGTATCCCTTTGTGATAGAATTTGCAAATATTATTTTCCTCATTTGCCATTTATCTTAGGGCATTTTAGTGACATGTTTTGCCAGGAAGAAAATTTAGATTTTTACCTATTCAACTTATGAATATTTCATTTTATGGATTCTCATAGTGCACGTGTGTGCGCGCGCACACACACACACACACACCTTTTTCTAGCGTTTTTAGCTGGTATGGATTTTGATAGAGAATAGGTAGAGATCAAATCTGAATTTTTGCCAGATGGTTTCCCAGTCATCTCAACACCATTTAATCTCTCTTCTGCTGATTCAACATGCCTTTTATATCATAAACCAAACTCCCATATATTTCTGGATTTGTGTCTAGACTCTATGCTGTTCCATTGATCTTTTAATGCAACAGAACAACAATATTTTAATTGCAGTAGACTTATAATAAAATCGTTCTTTACTCCCTCTTCATTAAATTATTTCCTAAGAATTTTCTATTTGTGCACATTTATTTTTCCATGTGATTTAGATAAACATGTTTGTATAGGTCCAAGAAATATGTTGTGATCGTATTGAAGGTTGTGCACCAGTATCAGTTTTCTCAAGTACTAGCCCTTTGTGGTTGTAGGAGAAGGCTATTTCATTGAATTTGGGCATCCATGTCATACTAACTTCATATAAATAATTTGAAAGATTGTGTTCTTTTCCTATGCTTTTGATCTGTTTCAATAGTATTGGAGGTATCTGTAATTTCAGATTTTCAAATTTGACATAGTATTGAAGCTGTTTACTCTTTACAATTTTATTTCACCAGGGAATTATCTAAGATTGGTGCTTATTCAAAGGTATAAGAGAGTGCAGGGAGGAATCACTTAATTTTTACCCATTAAGATATTTATATACTCTGCTCATCTGGGTCAATTTTTATTAATTGCATTTTCTTAGTAACCAATAAATTTCTTATAGATTTTCAAATGTATTTGCAAGTTGATATGAATGGTAGCAACCTTTTATGTATTTTCATTTCTCTGTTCTGAGATTATTTCCCCCTACTCGTTGTGTGTACGTGCATGGGTGTATATGGACCTCCCATTCTTTATTAGTTGTGTTTGTTATTTATCCTATTTTTTAAAAAAAAGTCTTGTATTTTTTAATTCTACAACATTTCTGCCCTCTAATTTTTTGTTTCTCCTTTCTAGTTATTTCTTATTTTATATTGCTTAGTTTCATTTTGCTCTTCTTTCTTGTGTAACCTTGGATATTTATTTACATGTTTATATATATTTGAGACAGGATCACACTCTGTTACCCAGGCTGAAGTGGAGCCTGGGTGACAGAATGAAATCTCAGCTCACTACAATTTTGACCCCCCCGGCTCAAGCCATCCCCCCACCTCAGCCTCCCAAGTAGCTGGAACCACAGGTGCATGCCACCACACTCAGCTAATTGTTGTGTTTTTTGTAGAAATGGGGTTTGGCTATGTTGCTCAGGCTGGTCTCAAACTCCTGGTCTCAAGTGATCCACCTGCCTTAGCCTCCCAAAGTTCTGGGATTACAGGTATGAGATATTATGCCCGGGCTTTTTTTGTTTATTAATATAAATATTTTAAGTATATATTTTCTCTTAAACTTGGTATTAGCTGCTTTTTACCATTTCCAAGTGTGTTTTCATTATTTATCTTTATTACCTCTTTAACTCATGTACCTGCGCATAGTTTGGTGGGGTGGGAGGCTGTTGAGATTTTCTATATAGCCTAATACTTGGTTAATTTTTTTGTGAGCATTCCATAATTACTTCGAAGAAGTTACTTTCTTGGTTTTTGGGTTATAGCTGTTTTGTTGTTGTTGTTGTTGTTGTAGTTGTTGTTATTTTGAGACAGGATCTCACTCTGTCACCCAGGCTGGAGTGCAGTGGCATGATCATGGCTCACTGCAGCCTCCACCTCCTGGGCCCAAGTGATCCTCCCACCTCAGTTTCCCAAGTAGCTGGGAGCACAGGTGCACAACACCACGTCCGACAAGTTTTTAAATTATTTTTTGTAGAGACTGAGTCTCCCTATGTTGCTGAGGCTGGTGTTGAACTCCTGGGCTACAGCGATCTTCCCACCTTGGCCTGACAGGGTGCTGGGATTACAGGTGTGAGCCACCACTCTGGCCTATATTTTCACTTCTTCTCACTTGCCTTTCCGCCATCCTTCTCTTTACAATTGGTTGATTACATTTTATTAGATCTAGTCTTTTTATTTCTATCTTTGCATATATCTCTGTGTATGCTGTTTGACCAGCTATATGATTCCTTTTGAATCCCCAGCTCTAAAAAGAGAGGCTATCAGCATACATTCACTACCATCATTTTCTTCCTCATTTAAGTTTTGATGTTTATATTATGTCTACTTCTTATAGTTCTATTACTATAATGGCCACAGATTTGATTTTTGTTTTCTTAGCCTAGAACTAGATGGCTTCAATGGCCACTGCCATTTGCTGTTCTTACTCTCTTCCTTAGCTGAAATTCATCCTATGACTTTCAAGAAATTTTAAACTCCTTCAAGAAAGTTTTCTTGGAACATTATTCTCTGAGTCTTGTATGTTCAAAAATGCCTTTTTTGTGGCCTTTATACTTTAGTGATCGCTTGGCTGGGTATAAAATTCTCAGTTCATGTTTTTCCTAAGATTTTCCAGGTGTCAGTCTTTCATGCACTGGCTGTATATTCTGCTCCAGAGAATTCTGTGAACAGTAGGCAGAAGACAGGAGAGGAGATTAAAAACATAAGCATCTGGGTTGTCAATTCTGTTTCTTTTTAAAAATTTATTATTATAATTTAAGTTCTAGGGTGCGTGTGCACAACGTGCAGGTTTGTTACATATGTATACATGTGCCATGTTGGTGTGCTGCACCCATTAACTCATCATTTACATTAAGTAGACCCATACATATTTGGACACTTATGGGTAAGGTTGTATTACACATCAGTGTAATAGCCTTTTTAATAAATGGTACAAGATCTGTTGGATATTCCTAGTGGAGAAAAAAAAAACACACACAAGCATCTAAAATAAGGCCTCAGAAAACAAACCGTTTCAAAACAACATCCAACACACCTCAGAGACTGAAAGTATTATAGTAACAAGTCACATAATAATGATAGATCCCAGGGTGTTAAGAAAAATGTAAATTATTTTCAATGTTATTTATAAAAATTCAAGCAAATGTATAATTTGTTTAAAAAATATTCTTCTAGTAATTAGAGAACTAGTTACATGTTCTAATATTTTAAATATTATTTGATAACTTTAGCTGATTTAAAAAGTTTGTTATGTGATTTTTTTTTTTTTTTTTCTTGAGGACTCGAATCTAAGGTGCATAGTTTTGCTCAGGTAGAACAAGTAAGCTATAGTAAATTGAGATTTTTTTTTTTAACTTCAGAAAATTCTGTTACACTTCAAGAAGCAGCATGTTTGTTCAACGTGCTGTGGCCATGGGTGTTGCCTCTGTCATCCCCATTAGAGAATCAGTAATTAAGTACCAAACTAGATAGAGTACCATGAGAGGAAGGAAGGAGACTAGCTGGCTGGATTTTTCAAGGTGAGCTTCTCAGTGAGTTGGCTCTTGAGCTGAACAGATTTTTGTGAAGGTAGAGAGGAAAAGAGAATATTTCTACATTCTGGAAAATGAAATGTTGGTCAGAAAATGCCACATAATTAGAACCCCTTATAAGGCCCCTGTTTATTGCATTGTTGCTTCCCCCAGGAGGTCTGAGATATGAATTGTGCACATACCTTTGTCCAGAGGCAGCGTTTTCTATTTCTGAGACCTTGAATCAGCGGGCTTGGCAGCAAACCAAGTTACTTCTTCAGTCTGTTATGTGATCAGAACACTTGAAATGGGATACATTCCAAAATGGTATCTTAACCTGATTTCCATTCAGACTAGAGATTGGTTTAAAAGAATCAGTCAGTACTCAACACAGATCTCTTGAGGGTTTTTGTCAAGTGTATGCACAGGGCTTCAGGAGGCTCTGGGTCAGAGTTCCCTTATAAGGGAACAGTTGAGTTCAGTTTCCGTTAACCTTTTCTTAGCCAGTAGAAATTCTATTGCCTGGCTGTGTGTGTGTGTGTGTGTGTGTGTGTGTGTGTGTGTGTTGCAGGCAAGAGGGCAGATGTTCAGTGATACTGTGTGTCTCAGTAAATAAATGGTGAATTCCTTAAAGGCAAGAAGCAAGTCCGTTAACTTTTTCTATCTGGGGTTTAGGGATAATGCTCTGCATAAGACAGTATTTTAGCAAATGTTTGTTCAATGAAGGCATATTAAGCTACAGTTAATACTAAATAAGAAATCCATGAAGCTATCTCCTTGATGAAAATACTCTATTTTTTCACTGTAGGTTGCAAGTGACAAAGACCCTACGCAAACTAGCTTAAGCAAAAAAGGGAACATTTGGCTCCTAGGCTGGGACAACTACGTTGGTGTTACTGCTTTTGGACAAGGTTAAATCCAGGGGCTCAAGCAATGTTGTCAGATCTTTCAGTTCGGCTAGCCCCTACTTAGCTTCCCTCTCAGAGAGTTTTCTTTTTGAGGCAAGAAGATGACATCCAGCAGCCACAAACACATCTTAGTGCTTTAGGTAGCAAATGGCTGTTGTCTTTTCCTATAGATTTAGAAAAGAAATTCACGGGGAACACTGGTTGGCCAAGTTTGGGTCACATGATTATTGCTGAACCCATCACTATGGTCACAGTTTGGAGGACTCAGGTGAGTGATATTAATAAATTATGAAAAGCTACCAGCTGCTGAGATCTTTAAGAAGCAATGTGTTTTTCAGTGTGCTGTGGTCATGGGTTTTGCCTCATTTCCTACAACCAGTAATGACCTCTGGGTCACATGTAAGTCAGGTGCTGAGTGTTACCAACCTGACAGAATGGTTGTATTTCCAGAAGAATGGAGAAAAAGGATATAGGTTAGGACAAAACAACCAGTCGCCACTACTGTTATTTAGGTGCTCCCTGGAGCATAACTGAGCTCTAAGAAGAACCTGGTATGTCTCCAAAGACTGATGTGACAGAAAAGAAATATACTCTTTTAGGACAATTATGTCAGAAAAATACTAGTGTTAGGAAACTGAATCTCAAGTTGATGGCTCATAGATTGGAACAAGTTGCTTCTTGAGGTTTCAAAATTTTGTCTTTGACATCTGGTGGATTGTTTACTATGCTGGGCAGAGGGGAAGCTTCTGGAATGTATTGTAGCAGCCTGGCAAGCTAGAGGCTTTGGCTGGAACTGCAAATGGCACCATAGTGGTTTGAAAGTTCCATCATTCTCCTTACCTATGGCTTGTGAAAGCTGACTTTATATCACTGTGTCATTGTGTACCCACGTTAAAAACGAAGGAACATCTAAGGAGTATCTACAAGATAAAACATAGTTTGGGAACATTTTCTCCCATTCTTCCAAATACACAAAGATAATAAGTGTTTGTTATTCATTTTGTCTGTAAATGGAAAGTTGATTTAAAGAGTAGAAATATACCTAAAAGAACAAATATATACCTAACAGAATCACAGAGTACCTCTAACTCTCTCTTCAGATGACTTCTTCATAAAGAACGATGTTATTAGGCAGATTATTTTTCTTAGTTCTTTAGAATTTTTTTTTTTTTTTACCAAACTTGAGCTGAAAAATATAATTTAGTAATGAGGGGGGAATTTTAATGTTTAATTTTGTACTTTGGAATTTCCTTCTTAATTTTCATCTTTTATTCTAATTAGTTTATAAGAGTTTCTTTGTTAAAAGACAATTTTAGTTACACTTGGAAAACTTTAATCTGGAATTTACTCCCATGTTTTCAGACATGTTTCCTTCAATTTTTTTTTCTCAATCATTACTCATAATTAGAATAGTATACTAACAGTAAGTAGTATACTTTCCTTTTTGATTGCACAGAAGAAAAATGGATTTTACATGAGAAGATAGACAATGGAAATGCCTGTTTTGTCCATTCTTCATATTATCTGCATTTCCTTTTCCTAGAATTCAATCTATGTCTGCAGGACAATTCCAGGTTTTGTAACAGCTTAATAGGACTTTCAGAGCACTCTTGAGTAAATACAGTCCAATGGTGTGGTATTTTTTTGCATTCTCTCAGAGTTTTTCAGAATCCATTCTCAAAGTCTCCTATCTAAAGGAACATACACTTGGTACTGGAAAAGGAAAGGGCAACAGAAGTCCTTGGTTGAATGCCCACATTCACTCTCTTCTGTTGTTACTTAACCTCTAGTGTGTATTAGCTCCAGGGAAGTTACCCTATTAGACTTCCAAATGGAGTTCCATCTGGTATTTAAGGTAGCATGTACATTTTTTTCATATCCTTTTTGACTTCCCAATAGACTAAAGGGCATGTGACCATTGACTCTTTGCTCTTCATTATAATTATGATGATAAACAGCTGTTTTAGTTTCTCTAAGAATAATGTTCAAAACATTTCATAATTTGTTATTTACTGTCAAGTTTTTGTTGGACTATTAGCCAACAGATATTTATGGAAACAAATAATTTTATCTCATTATAACTTTTAAGATAATTTGCATATTCCTGGTGACACAGTTATTTGGAACTCAAAAATATAAACCTGGGTTGTCATGGATACATGCATGCCAAGGCTTGCTTTATCAAATTATTACAAAACTTACTATTTATTTTTAGGATATAATAGAGTTTAATCAAAACACCAGTGCTGTTCAGTTTTTCCATTAAGGTTATTATATTAAGCATATTGCTGCTCAATTTCTTTCTTTTCAACGCTTTCTCTTAATGACATTTTATCGCCCAAGGGCACAGTTTAAACTGCGTGTCAGAATGACTGATCAGCAGTCTGGCTTGACTTTTGCGAGTCTTCCTTTCTCCTGCTGATATGTCAAGTAAGGATTATATATAATTCAGAATAATGTTCATTGTAATGCGTTAGACCAACCTACCAGGGAACGCATAGAAACGTAATGGACCCAGATAAGAGAAAAAAAATAAAATCTTAGCTTCCCCTAAACAAAGTCCCAAATCTCACGATATTCTTCCTATCTTAAGAGTACAATAATAATTCTTAAGAACAGTCTAGAATCAAAGAAAGACTTGACTGATATTTAAGAAGGAAAGAGAAAAGAATGAAAGGGATGAGTGGTGGAACCAGAGGTAGGTCAGATGGTCCATGAGCAAAGAGTGGGGTAAAAAGGCTTGGAAAGGTTTTTCTGAGTATGCCAATATTGGGTAAATTAAAGTGATCAGATGGGCCTTTTAAAAGTAACTTGCTTGGATACAGCATACTACTTCTAGAGGCACAAGATCAATCCACAGTAATAAGTTTCAAAATCATGTACCTTACGAAATTTGGAGCTCTCATTTATTTTTACTTATCCATAGTGTTGGCCACAAATGTAAGGAGTATTACAGTATAAGGAAGTCATTGTGTTAAGACGTAGAGAAAAACTAGATTTGAGAACTAACCAATATAAAAAGAAATAATGTTGCTTGGAATATATCTTTTTAAAAGGCAGCTCCATTAACTAAATTTATAGTGAATGGGAAGACATATATGTGGCCAACAGTCATATGGAAAGCTCAATATCACTGATCATTAGAGAACTGCAAATCAAAAGCACAATGAGATACCATCAGAGATACCAGTCGGAATGGCTCTTATTAAAAAGTCAAAAAATAACAGATGCTGGTGAGTTTGTGGAGAAAAAAGAATGCTTATACACTATTGCTGGGAGTGTACATTAGTTCAGCCATTGTGCAAGACAGTGTGGGGATTCCTCAGAGACCTAAAGACAGAAATACCATTTGACCCAGCAATCCCATTACTGAGTATGTAGCCAAAGGAATCTAAAACATTCTATTATAAAGACACGTATATGGATATGTTCACTGCAGCACTATTCACAATAGCAAACACATAGAATCAACCCAAATGCCTGTCAATGATAGACTGGATAAAGAAAATGTGGTACATATACACCATGGAATGCTATGCGGCCATAAAAAAGAATGAGTTCACGTCCCTTGCAGGGACATGAAGAGAGCTGGAGGCCATTATCTTTAGTAAAGTAACACTGGAACGGAAAACCAAATATCACATATTCTTACTTATAAGTGGGAGCTAAATGATGAAAACGCAAGGACATATAGAGAGGAACAGCACCTACTGGGGCCTTTCAGAGAGTGGAGGGTGGGAGGAGGGAGAGGATCAGGAAAAATAATGGATGGTTACTAGGCTTAATATCTACATTATGAAATAATCTGCACAATAAACCCCCATGACACAAGTTTACCTGTGTAACAAACTTGTGCTCTTGAACTTAAAAGTTTTTAAAAAAAAAAAATAGTTAATGGGACAAAGTTCTACCAATGGAAAAAAAAACTTCTTCTTTTTTTTTTTTTTTTTTTTTTGAGATAGGGTCCCATTCTGTCACCCATGCTAGAGTGCAGTGATGCAATCATGGCTCGAGTGATCCTCCTGCCTCAACCTCCCAAGTAGCTGGAACTATAGGCATGTGCCACCAGTCCTGTTTTCTCTCTCTCTCTCTCTTTTTTTAAACATTTTCTTTTTAATAATTTTATATTTTCCATTATTTTTTATTTCCCTACGGTTCCCAGGATGGTCTCAAACTCCTGGGCTCAAGTGATTCTCCTGCCTTGCTGCCTTGGCCTTCCAGTGTGCTGGGATTACAGGCATGAGCCACCATGCCTGACCAAAACTACTTTGAATACTGTGTACTATTTACAATACAGTAACAGAATCTGGTAGTGCCTGAAAAATACATCTTCACATAAGCAGAAAAGACAACTTCAATGTAATTTGTCAGACAAACTTTTTAATATAAATTATCAGTATGAAGTAAATCTGAGGATGTTACCTTTGTTGAAGTTAATGTGTTCAAATTAGCATGGCTGATTCTTTTAATAACCTCGTTTCAATATTAAAATTTAAACATTAGTTTTGATCTTACTTTAAAATGAATAAAAAGTATATATGTGTGTATGTGTGTATATGTATATATATGCATGTGTGTATATATGTGTGTATATGTATGTATAGATGAAAATATAAAAAATAATGGCTCTTATTAAGTCAAAAAATAACAGATGCTGGCAAGATTGTGGAGAAAAAGGAATGCTTACACACTATTGGTGGGGGCGTACATTAGTTCAGCCATTGTGGAAGACAGGGTGGCAATTCCTCAAAGACCTAAAGATGGGCCCACTGTGATAATTTCCTAATACCTCTCTCATTGTCCGTTTCTCCTTTCCAGTCTCAATTCCCTACTTTCCTTCTGTGTTTTCTGAGATAACTACTAAATGAGCTATTTGCACTCAAACTCTTGCTTTAGGGTTTGTTTTGAAGGTAACCCAACCTAAGACAAGTGGAAAGCATTGCAAAGAGAGTGGCCACCACATGCAAAAGGGTTTTGGAGATGCTCTGCCAGGAGACTGACCAGCTCAAGCCACTCTCTTGAGAAAGAGGAAACGAGAGATCTCAAAAGTTTGAAGTTTAGTCTAGTGTTACAAACAAGGGATGAGATAAATTCTACCCTCTTGACTATGGATTTGTGATTCTCGACCCTATTCAACATTTGAAAGTTTTTATATAACAAAGATTAAGATAGAAACACTGTAGTTTTGACAAAACTCTTTCTACTTACTTATGGAAACATTCAGGCATTATACACTGGTGTTTTGGACAACGTCCACTGTAGAGAAGAAACTTGGATATATTATGGCCCCAGTGAATGGAATTTCAGAAACAATCAAAACAAAACAAGTACTGCAATAAAAATATTAAAGATGCTCTTGTGGAAGAAGAAATTCCATTTCATGGGAAGGCAAAAGGTCATGCCAAAGTAATTGAGATTTTGCAAGACAACAACCAGTAGAATGACAGACATGAGTGAAAGTGGTATGTGAAAAATACAGACAACTTATAAACCGTAATAAAAATTTATTTTAAGTGTAGTGATATTGTTAATCCCATCTTTCAAGCCTCAGAGATCTGCTTCAAACGGTGACATGTTTTGTTGCAGATTCAGACAACCTGATGTTGTACAGATAATCACATTAGCTCAAAATATTTCAGATGTGTATTTGAAACGCCCCTTTAACTTAATAATACATAGACAAAAGAATATTTTAGAACTAAAGGGTAGCTGAGAAAAATCTATAGTACTTTGAAATAATCAGTAAAAGAATGAAATCAAAGCTAATACATCATAGAGTGAGTTACATCCATGACTTGTTACAATCATTTTGAACTGTAGGGGTGGTTTTTGAACACTAAAATCCAGCTTACGTGTGAATTTCATTGTTTTTTGTATTTTTCTGAAAAGCTCAAAATGTATGTAAATCATGTAAGAATATTAGCACCACATCCAGCTGGAGGTATTTATAAAGATCTCTGAAGCTGAGTACATTGATCATTTTTCAAATTAATTTACACAGTGTTAGTACAACTAATTAAATTATCAGAATAAGAATCAAAACTTTAAAACATGCGAAAAGTCAAGCTTTATTTCTTTGTGCAAATTTTTATTTTACATGTCAAAGATGCATCCTGTTTAATGTTCTTGATTTGAATTCTTATAAGCATAAAAATATAAAAATGTGATATGCATAATCTTTTTTATAGTTCAACATGAATGAACACATAACAAGCTGAACATCAAGTGTCTTGTCTGACTACTTTTGAAAATAGATACTAATTACATTTGAATATAATCAAGTCCCACTCAGGAATGCTCCTTTGAAACCCCCGGGTCTCCCCAGGCAGAGTCAGTTGCCTTATTCCTCTCTGCTAACATCATACCTTGCTTACATTTATATTATTGTGCTTTTCACTATAATGCATTTATAAAGTACATTACTGTCTGGTATTTGCCTGAATAAGTACATGTATGACTTAACTGTGAAGTACTAGCCTTTTTATCTTTACCCCTGCTACCTATCTCAGTACCTAACACATAGCAAAAGCTCAATAAATGTTTGCGTGCATGCATGCATGAATGAATGAATGAATGAAGAAATGTGTTGATTTAGGGCAATCATTGAGGAAACTTATATGCCTATTAGCTTTAAAGATATTGTAACATAAAAATATTTTCAAACATTATTCTAGGATGGGATAAATGACCAAACCTGGGGAGGTATTAGGATATCATATTGAAGATGGGGAGGAGAGAAGAGGTAGAATTGGAACAGATTCAGAGAAGGAAAGAAGGGAAGTAGCTGTACTTTCAAACCCCACAGTATGTCTTCTGGAAAAGAAAGACAGTGTAGAGCAGGAATTTAAAATGCCGGAGATAGGGTGACTGGGCTGATCACATCTCTGCCACTTCTTAGGTTTGTGACTCTGAGGAGGTGAACTGTTTTTGTCTTTCAGTCTCTTGGTTCGGAATTTGCTTCATACAGCTGCTTAAATTGAAGCATTCAGCTGCAAGTAACAGAAAACATATTAGTTTCTTAAATAATAAAGGCATTTGATTATCTTTCACAATTATTAATAGAAGTCTGAGGCTGTTGATTCTAGATTGGTTCAACATTTCAGGATGCCAGCCTGCTACGTTTCTCTCAGCCTCTCCCTCATGGTTTCAGGTGATTGCTATAGCTCTAGATATCACCTCCTCAAATAACAGCATTCCAGAGTTAGGGAACGAGTAAAGTGACAGTAAGTAGCATAGCAAGGACTGCAAGAGAGCTTGGGTGCTCTTTTTGTTTTTCAGGAAGAGAAGTTCTTTTCCCAAATCTCCATGTCATTTACTTCCCTTATTGACCAGATTATATATAAAGGATACTTGGAAACAGGTATCTTATTTTTTAGCTTCTCTAGTAGAAGCACAAGTAAGAAAGAAGTTGAGAATGTCAGTTAGGTAGCCAACTAAGAGTACATGTCCCTGTTGGAATAAGGATTATTATTATTTCTTAGCACTGTGGCTGGCTACAGGGTAAGTGTTCATTAGGTATTACTACTTTTATTATTAACCATTCCGTACTGCAGTGAACAAAATAATTCTAATATAAATTAAACTTTCTGTGGCAAAATAGTTCGTACCAACAAAATTTTTAAAATATTTATGAGCTCAGACATTATTGTTATTACCTTTTAGAATTATCTCTACCCCATCCTTTTCTTATCCATCCCCTACTCTGTTTTTGTGAAAATTACCAAACATGAGAAGTAATTTGTTTCTATTTTTAGGTCTGAAATGTAAACAGTGGTTTTTCTGAAATACCAATTACGAAGAGTGGAAATTTTTGTTTTAATTATTTTGAACACGTCTTCAGGAATTAAAATTGAATTTTACCTCAGAGCTTCACAACTGATAAAATTTTCATAGCAGAAAACCTCTTGAGATAGTACCTTGCCACATGGCCATTTCTATGTGGACTCTTTGACTAGTGGGAAAATGTATCTAATATGCTGTTCCCATCAATTTAATCTTTGAGAACACTGCTTATTTCAGTTACAACGTGAATTGTGGTGAGAGAGGACAGCAATTTGGAAAGATAAAATAGCATGTATTTAGCGACTCTAGTAAGAATACCAAAGAGGTAAACAAAATTCACAAAATGAAAAGTAACCTCTAGAGGAAAGATGAAGGTAATAAAATCTACAGACAAGTAAATTATGCTACCACATTAATAGACACCTTTAAATGCACTGATCATGAGACATTCTTTATATAAGCTATATATTAGTAGAATTTGCAAAGTCAGTAGCAAAGTCATGAGCAGTAGTGTTCATGTTTGTAAGTGGAAAAATAGTCGATTTATATATTGAAGAAAGGAGAAGTATACATAACTCTTTGAAATGTAAGTTGTAAGTACACCAAGGGGATCAAAGAGCCAGTTAGAAAAAAAGAAGTTCTCCCCAAGGAAGCCTGATATGATTTCTGCTTAATAAATAGTTGACTATGGGGAAAAATGGGATTATAATCAGACATATTATTGAATGATGTTATAATCTGCTCTATTTTTAAAACAACCATATTGAAATATAATTTACGTGCCATAAAGTTCACCCATTTAAAGTGTACAGTTCAACAATTGGACCTGTTATTTTTAAGCAAACCAAACTGAAAAAAAGGTAAAAGAAAAAGGAGGGAATGCTTAGAAACTATTGATTTCCTATTAGAAACTCATGTAAATACTGAAAAATCTCCTGGAGGACAAACTTTTTATTTAAAACCCAAAAGCAAATTAAAAGTAATTTTATATACTGCATTGTTCTTTGTGCCCTGAGTTCAGGCACCCATGGCGTATGCACAGGATCATCTCTACCTGGGGATGGAAAATCTCCAGCGTTTCTCCTGAAATGCATTGGAGCAAATAGAAACAGAGGCACAGAGGGAAGGTCGAGTGCTGAAAGATGCCATTAGAGACCTTTGATATGGAGCCCAGTGTGTGAGTTTGAGAAAGCAAGTATTGTTGTTATGTTTCATTTTCATGTTTCTTGATTTCTAATACTTCCTCTCCCCAAGGCGTCATCGTCTGTTTTTTTTTTTTTTTTTTTTTTTCCTTTTTTTTCCTTTTTTTGAGACAGAGTTTTGCTCTGTTACCCAGGCTGGAGTGCAGTGGCAAGATCTTGGCTCACTGCAACCTCTGGCTCACAAGTTCAGGTGATTATCCTTCCTCAGCCTCCCGAGTAGCTGAGATTACAGGTGCCTGCCACCATGCCTGGCTAATTTTTGTATTTTTAGTAGAGACGGGATTTCACCATATTGGCCAGGCTGGTCTTGAACTCCTGACCTCAGGCAATCTGCCCACCTCAGCCTCCCAAAGTGCTGGGATTATAGGTGCGAGCCACTGCGCCCGACCTATTATTAATTGCGCAATTTACCTTAACATATATTTTCACCTGTTTAAATAATGTAAAAATGTTACTTTCTAAAAATACTTAAAATGTATCCTCCAAGCCTGAAGCTTCCTTTGGGACATTTTACAGAACTCTCTTGCATGTAATTCCTTTGGTGACATATCAAAATAAGAAACTGATGGGGGTTAAAGTTCAAAGTCACGTGCTTTTCCATTTAGAAAATTAAAGAGAAATAAAAGAAGAACCATATTTTTTTCCAGGAAAAAGATTAAGATAATTAGAATTACTCAGCCAATTTACCAGAGTTTATGTTGACATGATTGCCAAATAGATTATCTATAACCCCACTAATGGATCTTCAAAATTCTGTTTGCAGAACTCATTTTTTCATGTTACTGTGTTATGCTCAGATGAGCTGGTCTTATGTATTGACTTAAGTACTTAAGTTAATTTGTTTACTTGATATTTATTAAGCTATTAGATTTGTATTTGATGTTAGTTCTTTCTACAAAGGGAGAAGCGAGATACAAAAGAAAATGGATTTTTGCCTTAGGTTGAGGTCATGAAAATGATGGTACTTAATCTTTATTTCTTTGAAGAAGTACCTTTTTCTTTGTCGGTTTTGTGTGACTTTTAGTACCTTTTCATTAGTTTTAAAGGAAAACCACAAAATAAAAACTAACTTTTGCATTATTAAGCACACTCTTGGAGTGTCTAGAGGTTGAGGAAAAACCTAGTTTCAACAACTAAAAAATGAAACAAATATTGACAGGTTTGCTTTCTTTGTACTAGTCTTGGTTCAGTCCATTTTCTACACAGATGCTAGAGTCATTTTAAAATGCAATTCCGATTACATTTACTGCACACTTAAAAACCTCAATGACTCCCCCACCCTCACTCCATCCACTTTAATGATACAGTTTAAACATCTTAGCAATTGTCATCGTCCACACCAGCTTCTTTTGCTCTACAAAACTACTACTTGTCTTCGAAGTGCACCGCGGGCCTTCTTCCTTCCTTGCCTTTTCCAGGGCTGTTCTCACTGTCTAAAGTAACTTTCTTTTACTTCTTTGGCTGAACTTGCTAAATGTTTGTGCTTCCAGAAGGAGCTCAGAAATCTCGCTTCTCCCTCAGGCTCTTGTTCCTGTGCCCTCTTCGCAGTCTTTGCATCTCTCCATCTGGACTGGGATTAAGAAACACACCTGGGAGCAGCTCCCTGGTCCCTGTTCTGCAGTGAGCATATGAATTTCCTTAGACACACCATAATACCACCGGAAATGTGTTCAAGAGGAGAATATTAAATGTGTTATGTATGATTGAGAAGAAGTAGGATTGATAAGTGAAAATCCCTAAGAAATAGGTTCCAATCACAATATGGTCCTATCCCTGGACTGCCTTCTCGGGTTGATGAGCCTGGGTATATGTGGACCTTTGGCTTCACTAGATGGAGTGTCCATGTTTAATATCAGACCTGAATGACTTGAGGCTACAAAGAACAGGCTAAGCCTAGCAATCTTCCATCATTTCCCATGTGTCACTCAGTTCTTCCTCCAAAGTCAACTTAAAAGGATTAAACCTCCTTGAGCCACTAGCTTACATAATTGATGTTTTCAGCTTATCTAAGAGGTTGACTATCCAGTTGGATCTTACCTTTAGTTTAGCACTTAACACTCTATGTAAACTTCTGTCTTCTCAAGTAGTTTGTCTATGTGTTCAATCTTTGTGTGGACGATGTATTAATCTCTTCGTATCCTCTGTACCTGGGGTAGTGCTGCACACATAGCAGACATGTAGAGGAATTGATTGAATTAAATTTGTCCTGCTAATTGATGTTAATTAAGTCACACTTAAACGGTGTCTTTATACATTTACCGAACTCTTAAATTCATGGCAATGCTGCAAGTGTGCCATCAAATCCTACACCCAGAGAAATATACATAACTTCTCAGCAAACAATAAATAATGTTTGTGTTATGTATTAATAACCCTAGAAGTATGGCTCTGTTTCACTCGACTGAGAAAACGAAGCAGATCTATGATTTGCTGGTGTTATTTATTTTTTGTGTGCCTGAAGATAAGCATATGCTCAGATATATCTGAGCCAGATGTTCCACAGCATAAACTTCAGTAGCATGCAAAACTCTCTACTTATATCCATAATTCCACAATGTTCTAGGTAAGTTTAGTCTCCTAGGTTTTCTTGTTGCATGAGTTCTGTAGTATTAGGTAATATTTTCTTTCTATTCAAAATAGGTAATGCTGAAAATGCCTTATTTTATGGCCTACTGGAAATTGGTGGAAGCAATCTGAGACTCAATGAAACTAGTCTTAAAATCTAAACAGTTAGCCCTGGGAAGAACTCAACAGAGCAACAACATCACTCTTATTATATACATTATCCTGAGACCCAAACTGGTAAGGTGCTCTGACAGAGTTCACATTGCTGCTTATGGGTAGCCTGGAAAAGAATACAGTTGTCTGGGCTTCCATACTATTCCCATTCTGTTATATGTGGTTGCATCTCCATGTCTTCTGCTTCTCACTCTTCTCTGTGTCCCCGCAACAGAACTGGAAGTGACAGGTGGAAGGATTTGTGTAAAGAGAAAGCTAACTAAAGAGGAATAGGGAGCTGAAGAGTGACTGAGAATTTGCAGTCCAGTATTTGGGTAAGATGCCAATGGAAGATGACATTATGAGCATCCCTGCCTAAGACCCAAATAAGTTTTGACTCTAGGTGAATGCTTGAGGAGTCACTAACAAAATTTGAGTGTCCTGAAAATTGTCATAAGGGGTATTTTGGTGATTTGGGATTTTGGTAGGTATGTTCCTATGAGGCTGTGTTTATTGTAAGAGTTCCTCTCATTGACTTTCTTCTTTGTTTGCCTGTTGCCCTGTCTTTTCTATTTTAAGGGGTTAGTGAGTTCTCACACTGAATTTTCCCCCAACTAATCTAGTAGCAGGTGGATAGCTCTAGAAAGAGACGTTTCCTGTTTTCTGGCTGTCAGTCCACAGAGCTTAATTCAAGGTATTGACTCTGAGCTTCAAAGTCTCTAGTGGCTTAGATTCTAGAAAACTAAGAAATCTATGCTACATTTTATTCAGTAACAGGCCAATAAGATAGCATTCAATTCACTCATTGCTTTTGTTGGTCAACTTTGTGGCAGAGATCACTGCCACATTGAATCATGCAGGATTGAATTTGTAAGACTAAGATGACAGGGATTTTAAGGTATTTGGATTCTTTAATTTATGGAGATCGTGTTTGTGAGAAAGAACTTTTATTTTTGAAATGGAGTATTGCTCTGTCACCATGCTGGAATGCACTGGTGCGATCTTGGCTCACTGCAACCTCTGCCTCTCAGGTTCAAGCGATTCTCCTGCCTTAGCCTCCTGAGCAACTGAGACTACAGGCGCATGCCACCACACCCAGCTAATTTTTGTATTTTTAGTAGGGACGGGGTTTCACCATGTTGGCCAGGATGGTCTCTATCTCTTGACCTCCTGATCTACTGGCCTCGGACTCCCAAAGTGCTGAGTTTACAGGCCTGAGGCACCGTTCCTGGCTGAAAAATACTTTAAGAATATTTGGGCCCGGGCGCGGTGGCTCAAGCCTGTAATCCCAGCACTTTGGGAGGCCGAGACGGGCGGATCACGAGGTCAGGAGATGGAGACCATCCTGGCTAACACGGTGAAACCCCGTCTCTACTAAAAAATACAGAAAACTAGCCGGGCGACTTGGCGGGCGCCTGTAGTCCCAGCTACTCGGAAGGCTGAGGCAGGAGAATGGCGTAAACCCAGGAGGCGGAGCTTGCAGTGAGCTGAGATCCGGCCACTGCACTCCAGCCTGGGCAGCAGAGCGAGACTCCGTCTCAAAAAAAAAAAAAAAAAAAAAAAAAGGATATTTGGAAATATGAAGTAATAGGCCTCATTGAGAACAGATTGTGGATTATATTATGGAGCCAAAGATCTCTGTATTCACAATTGCTACTTAAGAAATCTTATCACACCATTTGGATGGACCTATAATAAAAAAAAAAAGATAAAGGATTGTGGTTTGGTCAAATATCATCAAGGAAATTTTATTCAGTCTTTAAAATGTAATGAGAGAGAGATTGTGGTGCAAACACACACACACACACACACACACACACAGAGTTTTGTAAATAGTAGGCAAAATAATGAGACCAATAAGGAAGAAGAATACAGCAGAGGTGGTTTTCAGAGCAGCTTACTAACCATAGAGCAGTTATAAGAATATGTAGATACGTGTTTATGTGTGCTTAGATTGGAAATGGCCTTTCTTTAGCAAAACATCTGCAGTGTGTGCTATAAAGAAAATGGCTGCTAGATTGAATGTATAAATGTTAACAATTTCTTGTAAATAACAAAGACCATCATCAAAATTAAAAGCTATGTGGAAAACTGCAACTCACATGACTGTGGATTAATGTCCTTAATATAAAAAGAACTCTTATGAGTCAATAAGAAAAATAAAACTCTAATAAAAGAAGAAGCAATTTGCTAGAAGAATTACAAATGGCCACAGGAAAAATGGAGCTTTCTAAGTTACCAGATAAATATATAACACATTTCTTTTTCTGTGATCAACTTGGCCAAAAATTAATTTTCATTAATGATATGCCCAGTTTTGTCAATGATTCACTAATAAGGTCTTTTTTTTTTTTATTATTATACTTTAAGTTCTAGGGTACATGTGCATAACTGGATTAAGGACGTTCTTATACTTTGCTGAGGGGCACATAAAATGGTTCAACACTGCTGGATAACAATTTGGAAATAACTATCAAGAGCCTGAAAATATATTCATGATTTATGAACTAATCATCCTTCATCCTAAATTGTGTCTTAAGGAAATAATCAGAGATGTGAGCAAAAACATATGACTGAGTACTGTGCTGTATATCCATAATAGCATTATTTATAACATTAAAATTGCAAGTCAGCTGACTATCTTCCATTGACTAACATAATAAAATCCTATATAACCATTAAGTATTGTATTTTCTAAGAATATTTGATAATATGGAGATCAATTCATGTATAATAAGTGTATTAAGCTGTATATGAAGTATGATTTTTAAAATACTTGATAATATTTCTAAAAATTATATCAGTAGTTATTGATGGATAATGAAAGAATAGATACATTTTAATTCTTTATATTTTATGAGTTTTAAAATGTTTTGACATAAAAAATTGTTCTTTTATTATCAGGAAAGAATAAATACATTTTCCCAACTTTATTATGTACAAAAAAATCATGAATTTTGAGTTTATAGTTTGGTGAATTCCAGCAATTCTATACCGTTGCATAACTGCCACTTTATTGAAGACATAGAGCATTTTCATCACCCTGAAAAGCTTCCTCACGTCCCTTTGTAGTCAATTTCATCTCCCGAATGATCCCTGGCAACCATTGCTCTGCTTTCTGTCACTTTTATCTTTTCTAAAATTTTATATATAATTTTCAGATTCACTCACATTGCTATGAGTGTCAATATTTTCTTCTAAAAAATATATTTTGAAAGAATGCTCAGTATGTGGTTCCGTCCAAGAATTAACTGTAGAGGGAAGAGGCCATGGAGCATAAGGCAAAGAACAAGAGATCGAGGCTCAGATCTTGGGGAAGTCACCTATATTCTCGGGTTCTCAGTTTGCTCAGATGTAAAATTAGGATAATAATCTCTTTCTTACCTATGTCTCAGCATCATCATGTGTAATGAATCAGAATATGTTTGTTGAACCACTTTGTGAGGCATCAACATCGGTTTCTATTTTTAGTATTGTGAACCTGATTAAAATGGCTGATACCTAATTCAGTGTTCCTGTCTCCATCAAAATGAGATTTACCTTTATATAAAATGGAGAGTTGCCTTCATAAAGGTATATTAGGACATTAAGTTAAGGCTTTGATGAATTGCCATCATGGGACATGTTTATGAATTGTCCAGATTATTAATGAGTGGCAACTGAATTCTCTAGCTTGAGTTATCCTCACATTGAATTTTTGATATCTGTACTTATCCCTTTTCCTCTGTTGCTTTTCTTTTCCAAAACCAATTCCTCTGTGTTTAGACGTTAGTCTCTACTTGCAGTTTAGAGTCTGAGAACTTTTCCTTTTATTAATTTTTTGAGAGTTGAATAAACAATTTTTAGATTTTTTAAGGCTATGGAGTTAAGATTTGGGGAAGTAAAAGGGCACTGTAGAATCAGTATGTATTCAAATCAGTTTGTAGACAAGCAATAGTCACTATAAGGAACTCTAAATGACTTGAAAGAAATGATTATAACAAACATACCTAGTTTACTCATTCTTCATTTGTTCATTCTATAGTCAACAAATTTCGATTGAGTTTCCATTGCGTTCCAGACAGTCTGCAAGGATCTGGGATACAGTCGACAATTGCCCTATAGAAATTACATTCCATTCATAGATTAAGGCCAAAAGTAAATAAACCAATCAATTACATAGCTACCAGTTCTGAACGTTCAGGAAGAATTCAAACAAATAACAGTAATGCATGTTGAAGGAGGGCTAGAGAGATCAAGGAAGGACTCTGTAGGGAGATCACACATAACCTGAGTTTCACAGCATGAGAAGGAGCTAATCTTATGAAGAGCTGGAGGAGAAAGCTTTAGAAGAGGGAACAGCATATGTAAATGTCCTGTGACAGGAAACAAAAACTAGAAGAAATAAAAGTGGTTAGGCATGATGAGTTGGAAATGTCAAGAGTCGAGGTTGGAGAGATAGGCAGGATGAAGTGTGTCACATCATCAAAAACGAGGAGTTTGGAGTTTTTCTTAAGTCCATGGAGAGAACTAGGCGATTTTACTCATAGGAGTAACTTGATCTGTTTTAATCCTGGTGTTTTCATAAAAGTGAATACAGCAGTTTTGTCATCTGATCTGTAGCCAACAGGTTTAGTTGCAAAGAATTTAATTAAAGTCCAAAGAAAAACATACCCATTAAAGCTATATCTACCTATTCTTTACTAAAACAGTAATTATGAGTTTTTCCTTGGGATAGTATCAGGCACGACAGAACATTATAATTCTTTCTCTATTATGATCTCTCTCCTTCCTTATTGAGGAAGGCTTCCCAGAGACAGCTGGGTGTCCCATGCAGTCAATCAGATATCCTGTGCCAACACATGTACCAGTTAGGTGCCTGTGGATGGCTTTGGCTGGATGCTAAATAAAATCAGTCAGAATCTGATTCATTAATGAATTTAGAAGTTGCTATAAATCAAATTCATCTTTGGTACCTTCATTTTCTAACTTAATAGCTTCAGATTAGTAGTAGAGTCTTGATAATATTGTTTTGTTTTCTCCCCAAATACTCTGAACATTTTATATGAAGTCCAAGTGAATGTGGATAATCATTATAATTTTATTTATATGGTTACAGAGGTACCTTTGGTTTGTACTTACTATATCAGGCATAAAATTTCTGGCCATGTGCATCTTTTGTGTCATTGAAACAAACATCTTGTTGTACTAAGTTTCTAGAATATTATGAATAATGATAGATCACGGTTTTTTTTGAGATACCCAACTTGAGTATCTGAAACTAAATCAGTTACCTTAAAGATACATTTTGTTTTTAATGTATACATTTTAAACCTTATATAATATATCAAGAGTTTATCTTTGAATTCAAAACATAGCTCTGATACTTACAGTGTAAACTTGGGTAAGTATTTAATCTTTCTGTGTTTTAGTTTCCTCAACTAGAAAATGCAGGCAGGAATAAAAGTTGGATAACACCGAGAATTAAATGAATTTGTATATATTTAAAAACTTACCCCACATTTGCAAAAAATGAGGAGTTATTTAGAAACATCCCTTTTTGCATTTAATAAATACTGTGTTTCAGGCATTGTGTTGTATATTGGGCGTATACCAAATGAGGACAGACAATCCTTATCGCAACAGAGAGGCCAGCCAGATGTAACTAGAAGGCTGGGAAAGGGATATGGAAGTCAGCCGTGCAGATAAAAGAAACCCAGAGCTACTGGAAGAACCACAGCTGCTTCTGTGCTTTGCAAGATTCTGGTGTTAGGTTAGATAAGTTAGGGTCATTGGGGTGTTTTTCCTGTTTTCAGATTTGTCGGAGCAAATACTAGCTTTTTTGGGGGAAGCTCCAGGAACCCTGTACAAATATTTTTATTTAATTGGCAGCAGCGTATTGTAATGGGTAAAAGCATGGGTTATAGAATAAGATAGACCTGAATTCAAGTCCATTTACCAATCACGTGACCTTCTGCAGGTTTCTTAACCTCTCTGGGTCTTCACCTCTCTGAGGCTATTTCCTCATCTGTAATACTGGGATAATAATATTGCAGGCTTTACAGGTTTGTTATGATAACTAAATGAGCTATGTGCTTAACACTGTTTAGCACATAGTAAGTGCCTGAAAAAAGTTATTAATCATCATTTTAACATCACATAGCCACTATCTATTTTAAAAATAAGGACTCATAAAAGTTATATGAATTGCCCAGTGACTTAATGTGGACTCAAACCTGTTTCTCCCTGATTTCAAAATCCATGTAGTTTGCATTTATTTTATGCCTCATCAGGAGAAAACCAAAATGAAAACTTGACCATTGTCTCTCAGAAAGTAAAATCATTTAATCCCTCCCACTACTATTAATATTAATAAAAATAAAATGAAAGGCTCCTGGTTGTCAAAAATAGGCTACCAGAATAAATATCAACAATGCTGCATTTTTTGGAAGGCAGTCAAAAATAGGTAGCAAGCACGATTTTCATTAGCTTTCTTTATTAAAATTCTCTACCAAGCAGAGTTACTGCTTTGAGGATCTTCCAGATCACAGTATGTCTCTTGTTTCCCAGGTGAGCGGACCTTATGGTCCAATCCAGGGCTAGATTGGGTGAGAAGCCCAGATGCACACGGCAGGGTATGTGGCCCTCAGCTTTCATTGGTGTGAGTGAGAAGGTGATTGAGAAGGTATGTGTGAGGTCTGAGCTTGAACATGTGTTTGATTTGGGTATCCATTGGCCAGGAAATCTGACTTCAGCTGCACTGTTAATAGTGAATGCTGAGCTTCTCTCCAATTCATGCAAGTTATTCAAGCGGTAATTGGAGATTTACTGCCTAAATCTCTCCTCCTAAAAGATATTAATTCGTAAGTTATTTATCAAGTTGGTCAGATTTGTGGCTTTCATAATGAAAATGTGTCTAAAATACCTACATTCTGTGTGTGGATGTGTGTATGTGTTGCAGATCTTTAAACTTAGTGTAGAAAGAGAACATTTACAATAATGAATAGCACTGCAAATATGAGAAGAGTGAATATTAAGTGATCAGAAATGCACATCTCAAATTCTTATATTTTTAACAAGTCTCCGGGAACTCATTAGAATTTTTAAATTATACCAAAACCCCATCCCCTTTGTGAATGGAAAGGCTGAATAAGGTTGTGTTTTAGCTCTAGGCCTTTGAATATCTGTTACACATTTTTTGATATGTGTATATGTAAGATTTTTATTTTTGGTAGGGTGGAAGCTGCTTATATACATTTGTGCTTTCCGAAGTGAGACATTTTATATATTAAAGTTTTACACCCCATTATTGGAATATATGATTCCCTGTCATATCCATTATCTATTTTAAAAGTAAGGACTCATGGGACTGCAGAGGAAAGCAGTAAGGAAAGTCAGAGGTGGCTCTCTTCTCATGTGTTCCCTGCAGCTTCTTCTCTTACTGGAAGAAACAAAGGAGGAAATGAAGGTGTTTTGTTTTGCTTTGCTTTGCTTTTCCTAGATCACTAGCTGTGGGAAGGATGGCACATATGACTCCAATATTGGTAATAATAAGTTGCTAATATTTTTTGAGCTCTTTCCACGTGTGGGAACTACTTCTAAGGTTTCTGCCCATATTGGCTTATTAATTTCACATTATCCCTTTGACAAAGGTAATATTATTGTCCCCAGTTTGCAGATAAAGGAACTAAAGCATGATGAGATTAAATAACTTCCCCAAAGCGACATGTAAATGGTAAAGCTTGGGTTTACCTTCAGGCCATTCGGTCTATGGCCTGTGCTCTTAAGGACTGTGCTATATGCACTGCCAGTGGTATCTGTGAACAAGATAACAATAATATTACTAACAACAACAAAAGTAATTGGATTTAAATGTGTTTTTCTCTATGTTAGCACTGCGCTAATTGCTTTAACCTTCACAAAAACCTGGAGGTGGAAACTGTTGTAAACCCCATTCTTACAATGTGAAAACTAAACCTTTAAGAAGTTGTGTAACTGCCCCCAGGCCACATAGTGGGTAAGAGGAGGCACTTGGGTTTGAATCAAGTTTGTCTGATTTGATAAAGTTACAGGTAAAGATAGGGAAGATGAAACACAGACAGGCCAGTACCTCCTCATTTCTTGAAACAAGCATGAGCTGTCCATTAGCCCATCACTACCCACCACCACCTCTGTTACAAGTCAAAAAGAGTAAATTACATCAGTTCAGGTGTGTGTATGTGTGTGTGTGAGCTATTACTTCAAATCTAGGTTGAATATTCTAATTAATTTAGGAAACAATGTTTAAAAAGAAGCTAAATGATTAGTTTCCCCTCAAAGCTTCCTAAAGGACCTTTATGAGAAATAATTCAAGAGATTCCAGAGGATTAAGAGACTACTATATTTAAAGTATCCCTATAATATAATATTGAATATAACCCTGAAGACAGTTTTTTTTTTTCCTAAAATCTCTGCACTATCACATGAATACAGATTAATGTCCCAAGATGCCCAATGTAAAGAAGAGTTGGTATGAGTGGAGCTTAAATATCCTTATACATTTGGAAAACTATGCTCTGGGAAAAGAACTTGACTTGGAAGTTAGAGGGAAGCACATTTCACCTCAGTCTTAGGTAGAATTTTCTGTCAACCAGAACTGTACAATCATGGAATGGGCTGGCTCAAAAACTCACCCACTCTCTGTCACCACAGGCATTTGTGTAAAGGGTGGACAGTAGTCAGAGATGCCAGGGGAGAGATCCCAATAATGGGGGAAAATGAATAGATAACAATTGTAGTCATGAGAAATTTTTATTTTACATGGAATAAATGCTGCTTAAGCTACTTAACAAAGTGAGCCATGGATTTTAATAAATTTTGGTGTATTTTAGAATCTATTATCTACAAAAGATGGCAAAAGGGGAAATATACCTTAAGAAAGGAAAAAAGTTAATCTGGTAAACATACATTTGGAAATACATTAAGGATTGTTCTGTACGTAAATGGAATCTATAAAGAGATCTAATATTTTGGAAAATACTGTAGAAGCATCAAAAAATTCCTAAAAATGTTATAGCTCTAATTTGAGTGAAGTTAAAAGGAAGAAACAGGAAAAGTATGTTTTTTGACAAAAATGATAAATTGCCATAAAGTTCATGAGACAAATGATTTTTTGAAAAAAAAAAAATAGTGGTTCTAGGTCTTTGAGGAATTGCCACACTGTCTTCCACAATGATTGAACTAATTTACCAACAGTGTGAAAGCGTTCCTGTTTCTCCACAGCCTCGCCAGCATCTGTTGTTTCTTGACTTTTTGATACTTGTCATTCTGACTGTTGTGAGATGGTATCTCATTGTGGTTTTGATTTGCATTTCTCTATTGATCAGTGATGTTGAGCTTTTTTCCGTATGTTTGTTGGCTTCATAAATGTCTTCTTTTGAGAAGTGTCTGTTCATGTCCTTTGCCCCCTTTTTAATGGGGTTGTTTTTTTCTTATAAATTTGCTTAAGTTCCTTATAGATTCTGGATATTAGACCTTTGTCAGGTTGATGGACTGCAAAAATTTTCTCCCATTCTATTGGTTGCCTGTTTGTTCTGATGATAGTTTCTTTTGCTGTGCAGAAGCTCTTTAGTTTAATTAGATCCCATTTGTCAATTTTTGCTTTTGTTTCAATTGCTTTTGACATGTTCGTCATGAAATTTTAGCCTGTGCCTGTGTCCTAAATGGTATTGCCTAGATTATCTTCTAGGGTTTTTATAGTGTTGGGTTTCACATTTAAGTATTTAATCTACCACAATCCCATTACTGGTATGTATCCCCTGAAATATAAATCATTGTATTTTAAAGACAATGTACACATACGTTCATTGCAGCACTACTCACAATAGTAAAGACATGGAATCAACCCAAATGCACATCACTGATGGACTAGATAAAGAAAATGTGGTGCATACACACCATGGAATACTATGCAGCCATAAAAAGGAACGAGATCATGTCCTCTGCAGTGTCATGGATGGAACCAGAAACCATTATCTTCAGCAAATTGATATAGGAACAGAAAACCAAACACCATTATGTTCTCATTTATAAGTGGGAGCAAAACAATGAGAACACATGGACACAGGGAGGGGAACAACACATATGGTGGGGGGGCTGTTGCAGGAGGAGAGCATTAGGATAAATAGCTAATGCATGTGGGGCTTAACCAGCTGATGGACTGACAGTGCAGAAAACCACCATAGCACACATTTACCTGTGTAACAAACCTGCACATCCTGCACATGTATACTGGAACTTAAAGTAAAATAAAATATTTAAGAAAGAAAAATCAAAGCACAACAAAATTAATAAAAGAGGCCAGTCATTAAGTAAGCAAGATGTTAGTATTAAGATTACAAAACACTGAAGCAAATGTCTACAAACGCTCACCATTGGGCTCACCAAAGGCTCACCTGGTTTTTCCCCTGGATGCTTAAATATCGCCTTTCTGCACTAGATGCACTATATCCATATATTAGAGCCTGAATATATATGTACAATTGATGTCCAGATACCTATGAATTTTAATGTTGTAATAATAAACTCTGAAAAATTACATTGCAGCACTTTTTTTTAATGTTGCTTGCAGAAAACATTTTTCAAAGGGAGGCTTTTGAGTTATCTGTACTACCTGGTCACTGTGTCATTTCCTTTCTGTTTTCTTAGGTTTTCATGGGTCAGTTCCTTTTATATCCAAAAGATATAAAGAAGACAGTGTGCAAGTGGTACACTACTATATGGAGGGTGCTATGATTTTTTATTTATTTTTTATTTTTTTGAGCCGGAGTCTCGCTCTGTCGCCCAGGCTGGGGTGCAGTGGCACGATCTCGGCTCACTGCAAGCTCCGGCCCCGGGGTTCACGCCATTCTCCTGCCTCAACTTCCCGTGTAGCTGGGACTACAGGTGCCCGCCACCACACCCAGCTAATTTTTTTTTTTTTTTTTTGTGGTTTTAGTAGAGACGGGGTTTCACCGTGTTAGCCAGGATGGTCTCGATCTCCTGACCTCGTGATCTGCCAACCTTGGCCTCCCAAAGTGCTGGGATTACAGGCGTGAGCCACCGTGCCCGGCCGCCATGATTTTTTTGAAGAGAAGGAAGGTGGTCTTCAAAAGAAAGAATTCAGAAGGTCTATACAGTGGCCCCCTTGTTAATATTGAGAATGAGCTCAAATTTCATCATGATTCTTTGGTTTAGTATCATTTACACAGAAAATAAAAAGGGAAGATAATCAGTGGGGCGTGGGTTTTCTGTAGCATGGGAGAGAATTAGAGTTGGTTCAAAGGCAGGCTTTGGAATAGAGAAATCTGATATGCCCCGCTTGCTGTTTTTTAGGATACTGAAAGCTAGTATGACTGTGTCAGAGTTTCAAGCCTGCTAGAATTTGTTCTGCAGATGTGTAGACAACCACATTCATAAGATTTATAGGTAAGCACTTTGAATTTGTGAGATGCTAATATCTGGGGCTGGGCTTGCCCCTCTCTGCATTTTTTTCCCTCATTAGACTTCTCTCTAAAACTAGGGAAGGCATCTTCTATGTGAAAATATAATTTCTTCAAAGTAGAGAGGAGGGTCTTGAAAACCCTTCTTTAGATGTTTTGATAGCAAACAGTTCTGGCACAAAGCACCACAATGATGGGAGAAAAACTGCCTCTCATGCACTGTCATCCTTCTTTGATCTTTACCTCTTTTGCAGTGTAATCTCCAAATCAATTCCCTGAAGGTTTTGTGCTTTTCTCCTCTAATTGCCATTAGAGAGGGCTGTGAATCCTCCTACTTCCTCACTCTGCACAGTTTCTAATGTTCTCTTTGACCAAAGTTATTCAGTAAAATTAAAGGGGATGGGAGAATCAAAGGCCATGCATTTTCAGAATGATGCTGTCATTTTTGTGGGGTCCTTACCATTTTGAAACAGTTCAGGGCAGGGGGTAGGCAATTGCAGTTTTTCAGCATTTTCATGGAGCAGAGATCTCACCACCTCAACAGAACCACTTAAGGGCATTGATTTAAAAGCTTAGAAAGGCTGGAGCCTTCCTCACTAAAGGCAGCATCTTGCAACCTGATGAATACCACGCTGCATGAGGAAACCCATGCTGCCCTTGCAGTCTCCCACCTTCCTCTTTCCCCATTTATTAAACTCATGGTAACTCACAAGAAGCATTCAGTTTTAATTTGTCTTGCTTGACTTCATTACCTCCTACCATATGTATGCATGCTTAATGAAAATTGTCAGTGGGCTTCCAGCTCAGACTCAGCACATGCTACCCAGAAGATGGATCATGGTACAGGTATTTAGTATATGCCAGGCACAGTTCTAAGTGCTTTGCTGATATTAGCTCCTTTAGTCCTCACGTAGGTATGTGGGTTTGTTTTAATCTCCATTGTATGGATAAGGACTCCAAGACACGAAGAAAGTCGGTAAATCTCCCAAGACTAGCTTCAAAATTGGAATTTGAACCATGCAGCTTGATTCCAGAATTCATGCTGTTAACTACTACATCAACATCAGACCAAAGTAATAATCTGAAAGAAATGCTGAGCATTTCTTCTTTGAAGTCTTTAACTCTTATGTAAGATTAAATGACCAAAAAACAGAGTTTTATTCCTAGAGTCCCTTTTGAAAGAAATAGGAGACAAGAGAAACTTGTCTTTACAGCCTAGTAGACTGGTTTCAATCCAGACTCCACTTATACTAGTACGTTAGACTTGTTACTAATTTCTCTAGACCTCATTTGCTTAATCTGTGAGGTAAGGATATGACCATAACACCTACTCCATAAGGTTTCCATTGACATAAACCTATGCAATGCATTGTGCTAGGTGATACACGTGAGCCGTCAGTATTTTAATACTGCCTTCAATCCTTTGTGGAAATAGAATAGTAACAGAAAATGAGTCAACTGTGTATCAGATCTATTAAAGTGATATTATTTGATAGAAGATAATCAGAGACATAAATTTTATTATACAAGGTAGGTCAATGATCTGTCTCCCACAGGTGAACTAGTTTTCTGCAATATCTTTCTTAAATTTGTGACACAAGGCCATTGTGAGTGAAATGGTGTTGTAGCGCAATGTGTCAGGTATTGATTTCATGCTGGGGTGGGCCTGTGTTGTCCCAGTTCTGAATTACAGCAGTGTATCACATCTGCTTGCAGCGCTCCCAGTTCAGCTTCCGACTGCGTAATAGTCATGGAGCTGGGATTTACCAATCTCTTCAAGTTAATTAGAAATGGAAAATCAGCATAGTCATAGAGGAAAAAATAAATAAGATGGCGATGCTCCAAGGATGTGGGGATTCTCCCCGATTGGAGTTGTCAGGTCAACTGCTCCTACTGATGTCTGATGCCTGGGGGGAATGTGGGAGCCGAAGAGGGGTTGTGTCAGGAACTCCCTTCTCTTCTCACGCTCCCAATTTACCTTCTCGGTGTGAAATTATCCAGTTTCTACCTTCAAATTGAAAAGCTGTCCTTTATTCTCTCTCTCACCACAGGAGTCCTAAAGACTATACATTCCAACTCAGCAACTATTTCATAAAGCCTCCGTAGAAAATGATGCGGGTGGAAACCCCACTTAAGGAAACTCCCTTCTTTATAGACAGCATCTCAGGTGGCACTTTATGGGTTAAACTTGTGTTGCAGAGAAAGGGTATCAAGTGGCTTTCCAGGACATAACCCCCATTTAAAAACTGCCATCTCTAAAAGGTGAGCCAAATGCCCATTAGTTTACCCTGCTTTCTATGAAAGGAACAACCCAGTGTGTTTGAGTTTGCTTCTGTCTCAGTGTCTATCATCTACACAACGAATTATCAGGACGAAGACTGTCAATCACGGCTAATAAAAACCTCAGAACACGACAAAGATCTCTTTTCCTATAGATGTATTTGATGATAGCCCTCACTCTATTATGTCACATAAATCAAAAAGGAAGCATTTATCTCATTAGGAGGCACCCCTTCTCTCCCTGTGTCCTCCCCCCTCCCCCCCGTGCCAGTTCGCAGTCCCTCAAAGATGCTTTGTGCAAGAAAGTGCAAGTTTCCCGTTCTGGCTTTATTTTTGTTCCCTTTTGCTCCCCTCCTGGCTCCCCCCCAAACCAGGCTAGCAAAGCAATGGCCCCGGTTCCCCCCCAACGCCTGACCTGCGTTTACTGGGAGGAGAGCGGGAGAGGGAGCGCGCATTCCGGAGCAGGCTGCTTTGACTCCGACCACAGGCTGTTTTGTGCAGGCTGTCCCTCTCCTTCAGAACCGTGCATCCCCTCCCCGAAGCAGCAGGCAGTGTGCCTCCATTCAGCCACATTTGGTATGCATGAGCACGGCTGCAGAGAGAGGGGAGGTGGCTTTCTTAAGAAGGTTCAGGGGCTCAGGCAAGGCTACTTGACTAGTCTTCCAAGTTCCAGGAAGCCTCTGCCCTAATGGAATTTGCAGGTGTGGAGATGACCATGGGATGCCAGAGCCGTGGGGGACCGTTTATTTTCTAGGCATTGCTCAGGTTTTCAGTTTCTTGTTTTCCTGGTGGAATTTGGAAGGGGTCATGAATCAGGCTGATGCTCCTCGACCCCTAAACTGGACCATCCGGAAGCTGTGCCACGCAGCCTTTCTTCCATCTGTCAGACTTCTGAAGGTACTGTAACTTGCAGCCTTGAATGGCGCTAATTATGGTTTTCAGGTTTAAATACCCAACTTGGGGACTTGGGCTGGGACGCACCTTTGCGGGAGCCTAAATGCATGCAGTATTGGCTCTGTGGTCCGTGGCTGGAGAGAGGTTCTCAGTACTCCTCCCCTCCCCCCACGCCCCCCACCCACATCCCGTGGTATCAGAGACAAGAGGCTGGTGCGAACCACACTTGAGAAGGAGATTTTGATCTCAGAGAATGGGCTACCTGGTGCTCCCCCACCCCTTTTAACCATTCCTAAAACAGAATTAATTAACTTCTTTGGGAGGGTGGGAATAGTAGTGGAAGTGAAATCTCTTACTCCCTTGTGTTTGGCTCCTGGGCTTTTCTGTCTCTCTCCCTGGGGAAGCCCTTCGACCCACTTTCCCTTTAAATGGAACCTGAGAGAACAAAGGATTCTCCTCATTAATTTAAAAGCTTTGTGTAGTTAGGTGGCCAGTCAGGTGAAGACGAACAAAGAAAGAGCCTCCTCAGACAGTGACTTTTTTGGTGCCCTTGTTTTTAGAAAAGGCATAAAAATGTGAGTCTCCTGAGTGGAATCAGTAGTGGGAAAGTATTGTTAAGCATATATTGTATGTCAGCTCTCTCTCTAGCTGTGAGTCACACAAAAGAATGGCACTACACCTGAGCAGGAATTGCCACCGTGTATCTGCAGCGCTTCTCTTTCCAGAAGCACATGCATTAAAGATACTGAAAAAGTCCATACAACTGTGTACTAATCCACCTTCATGATCTTTCTTGTGGGCGGGGGGGGGGGGGGGGGGACACAAATTAGATTTAAAGGTGCAGGAAACAGGTATTTTTGCCCAGCAAATAGAAGGTGGTAACACTTAATAGAGAAAAATGCATATCTCTGATGTTCTCTATCCATTTGAAGTTAAAAAAGGCAAAGTTCTTAACACTCTTTTCCTGAGTATATATGCCCTTTTGATTTAATGACCACTGAGCATTGAGTCCAGTGGGCTACAATGGAGAATTAATGAATTAGCCCTGAATACATTACACTTGCAGAATTTTGTTCTGAGGCTGTGTTCTGGTTAGGTTAGGTTTGATGTGGACAGTTAGTTCCATACAACTAAGTGATGCCTCACAACAGAGTATTACCCCTTGCCTGAGTTTTCCTTATCTTGTTAAACACCAACTGGTATTAACTTTCAACAAAGGCTGCCCTAAGTGCTGTTCAAACTCCCATCATATGGTTGTCATGGTGATGGCTTGCTTCCCTAGGGACTATTTAGGAGGAAAGGCAGGTTTGGGTATGGTTAGTAGAAGAGACTTTTCCTTGGATATGTGTGTTTTTGCTGTATTGGAACAACATGTGTGATAGGGCAAGAAAAAGAATGAGGCCAGAGAATTAACAAATCGTTGTACATTTTCTCCAGAATCACTAGTGAATCAAGAGTCAGGGGCAAAGAATGGGCATATCTAAGTCTCACTGAAAAAATTCAACTGCAGTATTTCCATGTGCAATGAGAAATATTTTTTCGGTTGAAGTCATATATCAGCTCTAACCCAAAATAATGCTTTTTAACTCTTCTTGACAGATACGTGACTATCACTCTCAATATATTATTAATATTCTAGTTTTTTAAAATGGAGAACGTTATTCATTTAATAGTCACAAAACCAGCAGAGAAGTACCTACCTGAGGTACTTCTTTTAGGAGAAGCTGTCTTTTTAGGAGAGCTCTGTCATCTTTTTTAACTGAAAGTACTGTCCATACTATCTATCAGGAGACATTGTTAATGCTACAGCAATACTTTCATTGGCATATAGCTCAATCTTACCCCATCCTTTATTAAAGTGATACTTTGTAATAATTTATTGAATAAAATGCATTACTGTGTGTCCTACTCATTTTTTCAATATCTAAAAGACAGGATGGAACCTTACTAGAGAACTTTTTTCCCAAATGACATCTGTATTTTTGAAAGATCATAGCTATCCTGTGAGACTTCAGATACTGGGCACATTTCAAATTCTTAAAGAAATAAAGTCATACCAAGTTCTTTCAGCAGTACTTAGAAATAAAAGCTGCTTTGGTATATGAGCAATTGTATTATCCACTCTCTGGCTGTGAATGCTATGTGTTCTTCTCCTCTGGATTGTGTTTGTCCTGTGTTTGCTTTGCTAGTTCCTATATATTCTTGCCCTGGTTTTACCTTTTGAGTAAAATGTAAGTTCATGAGTCATAATTTGCATATTTTGGTAAATGCTCTTTCTGGTTTAATCTAGAAATGAAATATTTAATAACAGTATTTCTTATGTCCCTTCCTTTCTTTCTCCTCCCTCCCTTCCTCCCTCTTTCTTATTCCACCTTCCTCCATACTACCACCACTATGTTAATTTGATGGATGGATTCTCTGGGAATCCAGTAGATTGTTGAAATCTTAAGGTAACAAAGCCAATTCTCCTATTCAACAGGTAATTTCTATTCCTCTTCCAAGCATTGTTCTGATATGACCTGCCCTCTCTCAGTGCCCCTACATGTCAGTAAATGCAGTGTAGGTCCTGATGGCTTGATCAGATTTAGCTAAACTCTGATCAGTCACCATTTCTGACAGACTGGACTCAAGCCGATTTCCCTTTCTATCCTTTTCCTTAAAAATGTGTGTGTCTTTGCTAACTTACTTTGGTACCATGTTAATATTTAGAAATGGCTTCATAATCCTATTTCCTTATTTTCCATTTCCTACTAGAAACAGGATACTACAGAATTAGAAGGGGAAGGCCGATATCTGAAGCATGAATTAAACCCAATGAGCATTGAAATATACTTATTATTCCTCCTGAAAGCATCTCATTTGTTGTTTTGTCCATCTCAGAGCAAATTTTCAACATGCCAACAAACTCACATTTTGAATTCGGGGTTGCATTTGGAAATAAGACTTGGAAATGAATTTCTGGACAGGCACACAATGATGATAGCCGAAAGACAGAGCCTGTTTTCAAATGGGTAAATTTCAAATGGGACCCTTTCCAAATCATTTATCTTCTGTTGTCGTTTGCTTTATTCTTATGTGTTTCAAGATTGCATCTTACTATTAATCACAAAAAAAGTCAAGTTTATGTCAGTGACAGAATGTTCTTAGCATATTTCATATTCATTATCAGGTCTATCTTTGCCATTGTTTTATTTGGAAGATTTTATTTTGGTAACATGTTGAATCTGAAGATTATTTTTAGGGCAGAAAGTTTTCTGTGTATTGAAGTCTTGGCGAACTTACTGAAGGGAAGGCTTCTGAAAAATGGGTTGCATTGGGAGCAAGGAAAGCACTGTATTTGTGACAGAGTTTGGAAGGACATTTAAGTCAGTGTGTTAATGAAGCCCAAATGATTAGTATCATTTTTAAGACTTTCAGATTTTTATATTGAGAAATCATAAGACTTTGCTCACTTTAAGCAATGTCAGAAATATAATAAAGAAATTATATTCTGGAAAAGTCAGCCTAGACACTGGGTCCTAATTCCACTGTGTTCCTAACCAGCTGTGTGACCTTGGGCAAATTACTTAATCTTTCTGTCACTTGATGTCTTCTTTAAAATGAAGAGTTTGGGTCTTGACTGGATTTAGATCCAATGTCCTCATTCCCTATGCTGAAGCCTGCTATGCTCCTTGGGCATTGAAGAATGTTGTCTATTTGGACTGAAAGAATCAAATATTAAAATGGAAGAAGGAAATGGGTACAGTAAACAACAGTGTTTAAATCATATTAGGTTGGTGCAAAAGGTTTTTAATGGCAAAAACCACAATTACATTTTCACCCACCTAGTAGAAGACCTTGTCTGCTAAGCTACAGCATTAGACCATTATCTTGAAACTAGGAGGAAGGGGGAGGCAATTAAAAGAATTTTTGCAGCGAGGTGATCACCAGATTTAGGTATTATATAGTTGCTCTGGCTGTAGTGTCTAGAATGGGTGAGATGATGCAACTGGAAGCTGAAAGATTAGATTAGAGGCCTGGGGAATTGATGAGAACCTGGCTAAGGCAAAAGTAATGAAGGTAAAATAAACAGGGCCTTGCTAAATGGACTAGTTGTGGTGGAGAGAGGAATCTAGGATAACTTCTGAGTTTCTATCTTTGCTGTAGGGTTGGGTGGTGGTCCCAGCATCTAAGAATAAAGATCCTGAGAAGGAAGTACGGCCATTCTCACTTTGCAGTTCCTTTTTTCACGGGCTAGAAAGGGAATTTCAGTTATTGACTCTAGTAGGACTGACAAAAGTAAAGAAAATTATTCCTTATCTCACTCATCTCATTAATGAGGATGAGCCCCATTGAGTGTCCAATAGCAGAATTCTTTGAAGTAAATAATATTCCATCAGGAATGTCACTGTATATTTGTTATATACCCTGCCTTCTGATGCAACTATACAGAGTTTTACATAGTAAATTCCCTTTGTAATTTTTTTTTGGAACCTAGTCAAAAGCCCAAACTCTTACTTTTTATCCTTTCTCTTTTTAATACAGAAGTATTACTTAAAGTAGGTAACAGAAGAGAATTTAATTGAAGGAGAAATGATCAAGTTAGGCAATCAGATCAGCACAGACTCCACCCAAGAGCTAATGTTTACACTTCTATAATTCCATATAATGGTAACCAATGTTCATTCTATTGTCTGTGGAGCAAAGTAAGATCCAAGTAACCAAATGTATTTGTTCTGTCTTCTATAGTTGATATCAGACATTCCAGGAACTGACTTCCCTCTGGTGTTCTCAAACTCTTCAAGGAACAATTACTTTGACATTTGTTTCAGTTGTATGTTAAATTTATGACCTTCAAGTTGTCCCATTCACATCTAAAATTCTGAATCTTTACAAAGGAGGTAGAATAATGTCAATAAGCCAGAAACTTGGCTTAGCCCGGACAGGGCACTCCTGAGCCACATGCTAGGGAGCAACAGTTAAGTTTCCACCACAGGAGAGGAAATAGACACCCATTATGTCTAGGTGAGTATGTCGGCGGATCCTGGCAAGCAAGGCCAGGAAATTTGTAATGGACTAATTCCATTAAGTGCCTTGAAGATGGGAAACTTGAAGAATAAACTGCTTTAGGAAAACAAGGTGTATTGTTAGGCAGAATTTTAATGGCTACAAATAAAAGAAACTTCCCGTCTTTCCATCTCAGCCTGCCAGCCTCAGATTCCCTTAAAAAAAAAAAAAGCGAGAAAGAAAAGAATAAAAGAAAATGGGACCAAACTAGAACCCAGGAGAGAGGGAAAACTGTCTGGTGTGTATCAAATGGTGGCTTCGACTCAGGCTGCTGAACAGTGAACCATGTGACTTGCCTTTTTGTGAAATGTTCCTCAGGCAGCTTAAGGGAAATTCCTGAGGCAACAAGAAATCCTGTCTCTCTGGAGAGTTCTGTCTCCTGATGACCTTTTTTTGTGGAGGCAAGAATGAAAATGTGTGGTCACTGGGGAGTGAGGAGGAAATGGCTGGGACATCCAAGTCCAGGGGCCACTGCACTCTGGGATGCTTGGAGGCACAGTAACGCCCCTGGCAAGGTCTGTCTCAAGGGAAAGGGCCCTGCCGTCCTGGCAGATGACTTCCTGCAGGGAGCCAGGACTCTGCCTACCCAGCAGTGGTTCCACACCCTCCCCTCTGCTCCTCTGCTGGTGTAACCTCAGCTGGCTCCAAGTTAATTTTCAGATCGTATTTTTTCTCCCTTTCCATTATCTAGCATGAAAAAGAGTTTTACAGGCTGTGACCAACGAAACGTATTGACAAAATGTTTAATGAATGGAGAAACAAACACATGAAAGATACATGAAATACCAAGAATGCTTAGAACCACTTGGGGAGCTTGTGAGAAAAGCAAAGAGTCAGGGCCCACTCTCGGAGGTGTTGACTGAGTAGGTAGGTGGTGGGTTCAGGAATTTGCATTTTCACAGTTCTGCCAGTGATTCTGAAGTCCAGAGCTCTTGGAAGGACCCCACATTGAAAAAAGCTGCCATAGATTCAGCTGAGCTGGATGGAAACTTAATTCAGCGGCCCCTCTGATGCTGGCATCCGGGAAGAACAGATTTTGTGTTAGTTGACGGTGGGAGCAAAAGGTTTTAAGAAACAGTTCTCAGGTTTTCAAAATGTAATCGTGAAAGATCATTAACAGAAAGAGAAGTAAAATGAGTTCAGCTGCCCTGCTCTGAGTTCTAGATGATATAATCTGAAGAAGTGTTTCTCCCTATTTCTTTTTATTTTGTTTGTTTATATGATCATTTCTCTGTATTTTTTTATGAAAATTTTTAGTCACATGACGTGAAATTTCAGAATTTTCTATGCTATTGAACTTATATGGAGATATGTGGTTGTGAATGAGAGCTCCTTAAAACAGTCTTCATGGTCAAGATTCTGGAATATCCTCCATATGCCTCCTTTCTTTATTCCACTATAATGAATCGCCCTTGGGCTTGCAGTGGTCACTCTTAGATTCCAAGGTATGTGATAGGCTCAAGTGAGAAGTGGCGGTTTCACTTGGGGGCAAAGGCCTAAGCAGCCATAAATGATGCCCATAACCCTACTCCCCCACCCAACCACCTCCGCCCCACAACTTTCAAAAGCTAACCAATGATTCTGGACAGAAAAGAGGAAGAAGAGAACATTTAGGGCTTTCATTTGGAAAAGCTTCATTATATTTACAATTAATTTTATACTTGGGAAAATTTTTAAATGCTGCTTAATATTAAATATTTAATATGAAAAAATAGAGTGAACACAATTTTCTTGGCTCTTGAGCATGTGGCAAAGATACAGTGCTGTGACTGCTAGGGTGGGGTGTTTCAGGTGTAACAAAATCTCTAGGAAGGGCACACTTAGCTTTTATGTTTATCACACAGAAGATTTGTGTTTAACAGTCTGTAGGAATTCTGATCTAACCATTGGTTCTTCTCTTCTCATTTTCAGAGAGACATGCATAGGAGTGGCAGTTTAGGGATAGCTTTGATCAGTTTTATTTCTTTTCCCCCAAATAAGTAAAGATTCTTCAAGGTTTAATGCATAGGCAGACAGACGATAGCTAGCTAGCTAGCTAGATAGATAAAATAGATTAAATAGATAACTGATAAGGAAGGTAGGAAGAATTCCTACATTTTACGTATTGAATTGTCTTACATGAAGAAAGTTTCATCCAACACAATGAGTCCTTGAAGCAGTGTTTCTCAAAGTGTGATCCAAGACTGTCTATGATAGAATCAGATGACAGTGACTTCACATAGACCTACTAAGTTAAGCCCCTGGGTGGACCTTGCAAACCTTCATTTCACAAACAGCCCAGATCAATGTTATGCACTTAACATTTGAGAATCTCTGCTTCTAAAGTGTAATGCTTTAGTGAAGAGATGTTGGCTCATTAAAATTAGGCCTCTGGCATGACCAGGCCTCAGTATCTGATTTTTATAGTTAAATTGAGCACTCAGTATCTCTCTATGTATTTATATAGGCTCAAAATGTATCCACATCTTTAGCGTTCTCATGCTCACAGAGCATTGAATGACTTTTATAATTACTTTTTAAGGGATCATACAGGAAACCTAATTTAGATACCAAAAATGTGTAGTAGATAGGTAGTATTCTGGATTCAAAGAAAATATGGCATGTCAGCCTCACTCTTTGTTTACTTTAGGAGACTATACACTTTCAAGATTAGAGGCAGAAAAACTTTGCAGCAGAGAAAACACATTAAGTGTAACTGCTGCCCTAATCAAGTGGCCATTGCTGAATCAAACAAGCCTCCCTCTTATCTGCTCCTTTTCCTCTATACTATCTCCCAACTGCTAGGATCACCCATTCACCACATTGCCTAAACTGGAAAACCTGGGTTTGTGCCTTTTGCCTTGTTTTCTCCCATCCTTATGTAATTAGCCAATCAGTTCTGCCAGATTTCCTCATAAGTATATCTCTGTTCCACCCCCTTCTGTCTATTCCTAGTTCCCAAATTCAGTCTCTCTTTTTCTTGGGACCAAAATACTACAGCTGCCTCCAGTGTTGTCTACTTCAAATCCATCCTTCCCACAGCCACCAGAATGGTCCATTTAAAATGCAAGTAAGACCAGGATGCTGCTGTGTTTGACATTCTTCAGTGATTCCTCATCTCTTGCAGAATAAAACCTAAGCTCTTTGGCATGGAATACAAGACCCAAGGTGATCTGGCCTCCGCCTACTTTGCTGCCTCCTTACCTTGTTTTTCCCCTCCTCAAATCACAGAATTCCATATAGCTGGATTTTTTGCATGACTTAATTCTACTGCCTGGAAAACCTGCACCAGATCTTCTCCTAGCTAACTCCTGCCCATATTTTAATGCTCAACATAGGTAAGTAGGATGAGTTCAGAAAAATTTCCCTGAATCCTCTAAGCTAGATAAAGCTCTCCTCTCCTGCATGTCCATAAACATCAGTGGGTATTTCTAGCTTTACTTTTAGCATGTTGTGGTATTATTAGCTCTTCCAACTCATTATAAAAATCTTGAAGTTGAGAGTCATATCTTGTTCAATTTGGTGTGTGTAGCATTTAGCAGAGAGCCTAGGATATCTTGGGTGCTAGATGAATTATATTTGAATAGGTAAATATTGGAGAAAATGAGTGACGGTGCTTTTGATTAGTGTTCTGAAGTTGCTAGAGGAACCAAATGGTATTATAGGGGCTTGGTAATTATTTTGTGTGTGATTAAAGAATACCTTGAGCTTGAGATGATTTAGTTCATAGATTCCCCAAGTTGGAAGATTAGTTAGGGAGTTGAACCAATACTTCGCGCTCAGTGAAAGTGACACAGAATAAAATATGTACTCAAGGAAGAATCTCTGTAGGTAGCACCAGATATCTACTTTGATAACATTCACTGAAAGAGAAAGTGAGAGATAAAAATTATCTCATCTATTGATCATGTTGGAGAAAAGGCATTTCTTAATTTGGTGATCTAACATACTTTAATGTATTTCCTTTAATACTATTGACTGGATTACATTGTAAAATAGATAAAATAGTATTGAAAGAAAAACTGCACTGTTAAACTTGCTGGGGCCACCCTTGCTTTATCCTCTAAATATGCCTTTGGAAAATGTCTAGAGATAACTGTGTAGGCACTACTCAAATGAAATATTTTGGTGTTTCCATGTAAAGGTAAATGTGACTTAGAATTTATTTTTCTGTTAGTCATAGATCATTTTATTATATCATGTATCATGGATCAAGGTCAAATAGGAATCTTAGCTGATCAGATTCCTACAGGGAAAAAATAGATCAGAGTCAAAATAGCTTTCTTATGGAAGAGATCAGAATTATTAGAAAATTATACTACTGCTTGTTGGTTAAGATCAATAATCCATGTGGCTGGAAAGAAGGTAAATAACTATTTGCTGGCATAATCTCTGTGATAATCTTGCTAGAAGAAACTATTGGAAAGAAACAGCTATCATACAGGCTTCCATAAGAAATATTTGCTCTTTTCTGCTAGTCCACAAATAAACGATAACTTGAACGTTTAGGACCTGGCAGATAAATTTGCAGAGTTGTTGAAAGCTTTGGGCTAGCCTAATGATGTTTCATTAAAACAGGATTTCTCAGCCTCAACACTACTGACATTTGGGGCTGAATAAGTCTTTGTTGTGGGGGACATCTGTCCTGTGCTTTGTAAGACATTTATTGGTATCTTAGGTTTCTACTGAGACACACCAGGAGCACCCCCCTGCCCCGCCATCCCCATTGTAAAAACCAAAATGTCTCCAGATATTGCCAAATATCCTTTGGCGGGGAGGGGAAAAATCACCCCCAGTTGGCAACACTGTTTAAACATTTCCCCTTGAAAATAGATATTTTAACAGGCGGGTACGTAATTGATTTTGCTGGAATCCTAGTGATAGGAAGGGAATGCTTTAACTTTAGACACACTTTCTTTTTCATTTTACAAGAAATTGAAATTTAACTTACAGTTGGGAAATTAACTGGTCCAGTTTTATTCACTAAACACAGACTAAGAAATCATTTTCTCATCTTATTGTCAGTCATCTCTTGTAAGAAAATTGAATGTAACCAATTTGTCTGAAAGGGTTTGAATGTTCCATATATGTTGTTTTGTGAATCAAAAGTGGAGCATATTTTTCAGTTTGATTGATGGTATCCAGTGAAATGTTTAATTTTTACCATTATTTTGTTCTGTAATAACTTGTACTTAGAACTGCTTACGAACAATGCGGTATACATTTCATTTCAATGAATATCTCAAGACAAAATTTTTATGTGACATTAGCTCATGTGAGCAATCAAAGATTTTGAGACAAAATCTAGTCTTTTATACAAGCAAGCTGTACAATTTAAGGATGAATATAACTACAACTAATTTCAATCATTTCAGCATGATCAAATGGACCAAAAAAATGGAATTTCAGCTCTTAATTAATTCTGCATTAATTAATATCCTAGCTGAGTTACCAAGAATGAGTAGCTTTATCTTTCAATGCTTCAGCTTTCTCATCTATAAAATGAGAGAATAAGGTTAGATCAGGGTAGGCAAGGTTTGTATAAAAAGCCAGATTGTAAATGGTTTAGGCTTTGTGGGTCATATACCCTCTGTTGCAACTGCTCATGTAGTCTATTGCAACTACTCTGTGGGTCATGCAACTTCCACTGCCATACTCAGTTCATATTACATTGGCGCATGAAAACAGCCACAAACAATACACAACAAAGGAGCATAGCCGTTTTCTAATAAAACTAATTTATGAACACTGAAATTTGAATTACATATAATTGTCAAATGTCATAGAATATTCTTATTTTCATTGTTTTCAACCATTCTAAAATGTAAGAACTATTTTTAGCTTAATAGCTGTACACAAGAGTGGCAGGGGGTACTTGGCCTGTGCTCCTCAGTTTGCCAACTATGAGATGATCCTTAAGGTTCTTTCCACCCTCAACATTCTTGAATTTACTTTGGAATGACGGAAAGGTCATTTGGACATTCCTATTTGTCTTACAGCTGCTCAGTGTCTGAGGGAAATTGAGACTAAACCGTTCGTGTTTATTGGGGAGCAGTGTGTGGTGGGCTCACTCTCTTATGAGGGGTAGGAGAACACTTGTTCTCCCTCGAAAAAAATTGATGCAGTCTCAGTTCTTCAAAAGATGTCATTATTCACAAAAATATATATATTGAAATGTACAGGGACTAAAAATGAAATGATAATAAAAGCTTAACATTTGAAAGGTCCTTTTCAGTTTGCAGGGTACCTTCCTTTACATCAGATGAAATGAGCTTCATAGCAACGCTGTGAACAAATGTGGTGGGTTCAGTTACTCCTCTTTATAGCTGAAAAGATTCTGGCCCAAATAGGTTAAGCCACATATTAAGGACTTTTCTAATTTCAAACTCCTTCCCTGCAGTCCTCTGCATCATGTATTTGCCTCTGTTACTATCTCTCTTCAGCTGAGGCCCAACTAGGTTATAGAGTTATATCATGCATTAATAATAGACATTGGTAGATTATCTAGTTACTTGACTACAGAAAGAATGAAATGGCCAATTCTTAAAATGATTATTGACAAGACAGAAAACTTTTCTGAGTCTTAGTGTCCTCCATTATAAATTGAAATAATAAAAATACTGTTTTGTATCATTCATAAATTAATGTTTGTGTTTGCATATAGTTGGTATGCAGTTAATACGAATTCCATTCCTTTCAACCTAATAAAACAAAAGTGATGCAATGCAAATTAACAGAATTCAAGGTGTCTTTTGTAATAAATTAGACTCAGGGAATGCATGTTATCTATGTGCAACTGCTTTCACTTTGGAGTTATTGTAGATAGTATTAGTCCGGATTCTCCAGAAAAAAAAAAAAAAAAAAAAAAAAAAAACAGAAGCAGTAGGATGTGTATATATATTGAAAGAGATTATTTTAAGGAATTGGCTTATGCAGTGGTGGAGACTTGACAATTCCAAAAGCTGATGAGGGAGGCCAGCAGGCTGAAGACTCAGGAGAGAATTGCAGCTTATGTCTGCTGGAGAGCCAGAATATTTTAGCTCGAGTCTGCTGTAGAACCAGGAACAGCTGATGTTGCAGATAAAATCTGAAGGCAGTCTGCTGGCATTCCTTCTTGCTTGGAGGAGGTGAGCCTTTTGTTCTATTCAGGCCTTCAGCTTACTAGATGAGGCCCACCCACATAATGGAGAGTAATGTGCTTTACTCAGTGTCTGCCAATTTAAATGTAAACCTCATCCAAAAATACCCTCATAGAAACACTCAGAATAGTGTTTGACCAAATCTCTGGCCACCACAGCCCAGAGAAGTTGACATATAACATGAACTATCACATAGATAATTGTTAATCAACTCCTGATAACTTAAATAAAAATTTTCCTCTAAAGTTAACCTCTGAAATACCAGTGACTGAAATGAAGTGCAGCCACAGGGAGCCAGACTTCTCTGTTATGGGGCTCTGGAGTCTCTCATTTCTGCCTCTCTTGGCTCATCTACTTTATACTTTTCTTTGTAAGTTAGCTTCATCTATTCTGTATTCTGCTAACACTTGGTATAGCGTCCAGTTCCTTGTAATCTCAAAGTTGCCTTCCGTCTCCTCAGTTTCTCTCTCCCCTTCTACAGAAAATCTCATTAACCAAGGTTTGGTGAGATGTCTACCCTTGTTTATTTAGCTCTGGTCCGAGAAATAGAGTCACAAGATATAAAAATGGCCACCTAGACCCATTCATCTAGCAGGTGATATGGAGCGGGGGAACAGCCTCTCTTAGCAAGGATGCAGGCACAGTGCTAACTCAATTAGTGTGAACTTCCTACACATAATAGCTTAATGGTTCTGGAATCTACCCAGACCTAGAAGGCATGGCAAGCCATCCAAAACTATGATTTCACTCTGCAAGTGATGATAAACAATTTTTCTATACCTTTTGCTAATATATAACAAGAGGAAATGGAGTTCAACTACAGAATCTGATTTTAGGTATACTATAAAGACAGTATTTCTGATTAAGAGACTTAGAGAGTCTGGAAGAAGTAGTAGACGCTCCTTCACTGGAGGAACTTATTGAAATCATGAGGAAATGCTTTAGAGTCCCACCCTGAGATGGCAGGATGGGTTCAGATGTCTTGGTAAATGCCTTCTTGAGTTGCTCCCATTGTTCATGGTTTCACCACTGACAAAAGGTTCCACAAGCTTTGTCAACTCTTCTGGTTGACTGAAATTGCAACATCCCAAATTTATGTCCTTGGAAAAAAGAAAGATAATAGCACATTGTTTGGAAGTAATGCCACAGTAAAATAAATATGGGTTAAAACATTTTTATGATTTTTGAAAATTAACCATGTTTAAAGGAGTTCAGAATAAGAGATTATGAATTTTTCAACCGAATATTCCTGCTTTCATTGAAATTTTTCTGAAGGACAATAGTTCATACAAATGTAATACAGTCAAATGAGCACTGTTTTGTTTTTAAGTGTAGAGCAATTCATACATCAAAACAGCAGTATAAAATTAACATTTCATCCCCAATTGATTTACTCTTCACATACTTACTCATTCTACAATCATCTATTGCTAAGTGTCAGAAACTGTACTAGGTATTAGACATTCAAAGATGAAAAGAACAGGCCTTTGATCAAAAGGAGCTAATACTGGAATCAAGGAGACAAAGAAATTGGAAATAACAATGTAACTTTATACATGTTTTCATACTGCTGAGCAGGGATAGAAACACCAAATACAGGCTGGGAAGATGGGCAAGATTTCCTTGAAAAGGTTAACTCTTGAGCTGAGTACTGAAGGAGATACCAACTGGAAGAAGGGGTGGAAAAAGCTATTCTGGATTAAGTAGAGTGATGCAATACAGGCAAAGGCAAGGATGCATCCTAGAGATTATTGCTCATGGTGGGAACTCCCTTGAAGGGAATGAAGTATGGAGTAGAGAGGCATGTTGTGGGCGGAGTGGGCTGAAGAGAGTGGCATGCAGCATAGGGACTGCATCTCTGCAGGGTCGGGGGTATATTTATAATTTATACTGCTTAGATGTACAGCTCATACTTGTTTAACAGTCTGCCTAGTTTACATTGCTCAAGTTGAAGTGCAGTGTGGCCACCTCCTCACCTTCTGCCTCAAAGAAGCTCCGTGGACAGCATCATTATCCCCAGCTGTGCAAATGCAGAGGCCAACCCAAATTCATTAGTCATTAAATGTGGGAATTGCTCAGCCACTGCAGGATGCTCTATTAAGAAGGTTACACTGTAGGAGGGATCTTCACGTCTCTTTCCTTTTTTTATGCCCCCTGGCAAACTCATTTTCCATATCCAAACAACTTTGCAAACTGTCTCATTGTGGAGAAACATTTTATCCTGTTTTATACATTCAAAAATGTTTTCATCCAGAATGGTAACAGCCTTAAGAGAATTATAGTAAACAAGAGCTATGGCAAGAACATCTTTCTTTTGCTCTGGACAGCTATGAAATGTTAGGCAAAGGGAATAAAGAGCAGTGTTAGTCCATGTTCATTGCTATAAAGGAATACCTGAGGCTGGGTAATTTATAAAGAGAAGAGGTTTATTTTGGCTCATGGTTCTGCAGGCTATATAGGAAGCTTGGGGCCAGCATCTGCTTCTGGCAGAAGCCTCAGGAAGCTTACAATCATGGCAGAAGGTGAAGGGGAAGCAGGCCTGTCAGAGGCAACAGAGGGAGCAAGAAAGTGAGGGAGGAGGTGCCAGGATCTTTACACAACCAGATCCATGAATGCAGAACAAGAACTCCCTCATCACCGTGGGGAGGGCACCAAGCCATTCACGAGGGATCTGCCCTCATGACCAAAACACTTCCCACCCGGCCCTGCTTCCAACACTGGGATCGTATTTCAACATGAGATTTGGAAGGAACAAACACCCAAATCATATCATGAGCATTACTTTGAGTTGTCAATAGTGGCATATCACGCAAAAGGAAAGCGTGTGTTTTCAGATGTGTCCTGAATAAATACAAAGATGAATTCTGGATATCAGCTCTTTACATCTAAACTGACTTTTCCAGTATAATCATCCTCCACCATCCTGTAAAAGCCACTAACAGGTATCCTACTTAAGTGAACAGTGGAACACCATCAAGAAAACCACCTTGAATTGAATATAACTTACAGTAGAATTTGTGAATTTTTTCTATAAGCTCAATAATATTTTATAAATGAAATCACCCATGTGACCACAACCTGTATCAAGACATATTAATTGGCATCACCCTAGAAAGTTATTTAGTGACCTTCCCCAGTTAATACCACAGCAATCAGCACCACCCAAGGTAACCACTGTCAGATTTCCATCCCTGTATTATACGTGTGTGTGTATACACGTACTATGTTCTATTATACTGTTTTGGCATCTTTAAAAGACTTTTCTGGCTGAAAAGAGAATGCCCCTCCTAGGGCTGACGAGTTCTTAGAGATAGCATGGTTTAGCCAGGAGCATGGCTTTGCTATACAAACTAACAATCCAGAGCCATGCCTCCTCTATCTGGCCCTTACACCCCAGACACAATATTCCTCTACCTTAATCACCCCAAGGCCAGGTACCAGGCAACTAGGGACCACCCCTATAGCTTACAGCCCACTGAAATTATTCAGAATAGCCAATCCTAACATGATTACCCTGCCTGCCTTGCCATTCTCTAGGAAACCCCGGTAAAGACCGGGGTCTAAGCTGTCCTGTAGCTCCCATCTTCTGCCTCCTAACCACCCTGGTGTTTTTCCCATGTGACCCTGTGTGGCATACAGTGCCTCCTATCTCTAGGACTTGGGAAGATAATTACCTTTGTTTTCCTGGGTCTCTCCTGTGCCTCCTTTCATGGCCACACCTGATTGGCCATCACATTAAAGTATACAAAACACACCCTGTATTAGTTTTGCCTGTCTAGAACTTTGTGTAAGTCAAGTCATACAATATGTATTCCTGTGTCTGCCTTCTTCCACTCATCAAGCTCCTAAAACTTGTTCATTTTCTTTTCTCTCTCATTCTGTGCATATGTTGTATGAATACAGCATAACTGATTTATCCTTTTTCCTGTTAGTAGACATTTGGGTTATTTCCCATTTGGGGCTCCTATGAATAAAGCTGCTATGAACATTCTTGTTGGACAAAACACTCGTTTGTCTTGTTACATACCTAGGAATAGAATTGCTGGATTATAGAGTAGGTATATGTTTGACCTTAGTAGGAACTGCCAAAGAGTTTGTCAGAATGATCATACCATTTCCTACTCCCTTTAACGTAAAATATAAGCGTTTCAGTTGTCACACATTCTCCCCAGTTGGCATTGTCTTTTTTTCTTTTTCTCTTTTTAGTTTTAGCCATTCTGTATAGCTTTTCTCATTGTAATTATAATTCACATTTCCCTAATGAGTAATGTGATGTTAAATTTCTCATACAGAAATATCTTTAAAGACAATAACAGCAAAAAAACTTAATGGGTAAAGTTGAGCAAAGAGAGGAAGAAAATGAAGTTTTATTGAGTTACTATTGTGGCTGGAAACTAACATGCATGATTTATATGTTGTTATTTAATCTTCAATAATGAAGTCTTCTTATCTCCAATTTTCAGATGAGAAATTTGTGATTGAGACAGTTTGAATAAAGCAGGAACAGTTTAATAATATTAATTACTTTTCACTGTGGTGAAATAAGTTAATGCACCCATAGTTCTGAGAATATGCCCTAACACATGAGAAGCATTTGACATGTCTTTGCTGTTTTGAAACATAATGCTACAAATTGTAAATAAAAGCAAATTAGCTCATGGATTTTCAGGAAAATCAGTTTAAAGTAGGCTGTAGATTTAACTATCTGAAGTTACCATCAGGAATTTTTACAAAATGTTGGCTGTGCCACAGGAATATGTCTGTATTAGTAGTAGTGGTCACTCATAAAGAGTTGCTAAATGGGGTGGGCATGGTGATTCACACCTGTAATCCCAGCACTTTGGGAGCCCAAGGGGGGGGTGGATCACTTGAGGTCAGGAGTTCAAGACCAGCCTGGCCAACATGGTGAAGCCCCATCTCTACTAAAAAAATACAAAATTAGCTAGGCATGGTGGCACGCTCCTGTCATCCCAGCTACTCAGGAGGCTGAGGCAGGAGAATCACTTGAACCTGGGAGGCGGACGTTGCAGTGAGCCGAGATTGCGCCATTGCACTCCAGCCTGGGTGACAAAACGAGACTCTATCTCGAAAGGATTGCTAAGTGTGCCGAATTATCTGCTCCATTATTTCACAGAGCTTGATGGACAGTGTTTTGATGGAAAGTGTCCACATTTCAGAAAGAGGGCATAGTCTGTTATTAGTTGATTGATGAATTTGTGCCTTTAACCAAATGTCCCAGGTGCATGCTATGCATGAGATGCCATACTGCATGCTGGAGATGAAAACTTGTATGTAATTGTGGTTATCCTCTATGGATATCCTCTATGGTTACAGGAAGAAAAGATAGTCTTTGGGAACATGCTTTTTCTCCCAATCCAACCACATTTACCTCTTTAATCAGTTATATTTAGACCACCTTGAGTGGTTTTGAACACTTACTGGGTCGTTGTTCTACCATCTTTGTTCCAGGACTCTGCAGTCAGCAAGATATTTTTTGTCTCCTCTAAATAAAATTTTAAATATCACAATGACAAAATTTACCAATATTTAATATTAATTTTTCCTTCAGCTTTGACTTCTAAAATCTCAGACCTTATTTGGCAGAGTTCTCAAATAAATAATCATATTTTGACCTCAGCAGGTTGAGAGACTAGCTTTCACAGGATCCTCAGGTAACAGGAGAGCAGGTGCTCATCACTTTGTTCTAAGGTTCCTCTTTCAATTTTTCCTTTTCTATTTTTGATAACTTTCTTTCCTTTTACCAACAAGAAAGCAAAGTAGGGGTATTTACTTTGGTAGTAATCAGAATTCAAGAGAGAAATACAGTACAAGTGTTTGAGAGAGTTTCAAACACTGCAATTCAGCGTGTGATTTATTGAGGATGGGCCTTTTAAAATGACCACAGTGATTATCCATTTTATTTATTTACATAAATCTTATGCCAAAGAGGATTTGAGATAGTGATGTTTTTGCTTAAACTAAAAAGCGACTTCTTTGATTAACTAAAAAAAAATTTTTATCCCTCCACATTCTGTTCAAGAACAAATATTGAAAGAAGGTAAATATGTCTGATTTATCAGGAAATGGCAAAGCATATGTAATGGACTCAGAACTGGAAATCAATTCAATCCAATAAATATTTTTGACCATGTCCCATGTTTCAAGCTCCATGTGTTACATTAGCAATACAAAGATGAAAATAGCATAATCTTTACAGTCCAGGATCTAACCAACTCATGTGAGGAAATTGACATGAACAATTAATCATAATGCTTTCTAATAAAAATGTAATAGAAGAACATACCAGATATTTAAGAAAGCAGTGTGTTGAAACAACTAATTTTGCTTGAGGAAAAAAGTTAACTATAAAAGGGATTGTATTTGAGTTGGGCAAATCTAAAAGATGATTAAGATTTCAATAAGGAAAGAAAAAGATAAAAGACATTCCAACGAGAGGAAAGAGTATGTGCTGAAGCAGTGTGGTGTGAACAAGCATGGCATGTTGGGTGATTTTAAATTGATCAGGGTAGCTGAGTAAAGTAGGCATGAGGGAAAAGTAGGCAGTGTAGCATAGGCTAGGACTGGAAACAAGAAGGACCTCATGTGCAATGCTCAGTAGTTCGAACTTTTACATTTTAACATTTTGAAATGTTCTTAGGGGAAAATGTGTTCAACAGATATCTACAGAAATCAGCTGTGTGACAAAGTCTGGACTAGGAACTAGAAACTCAATGACAAGTAAAAATTCATTCTCAGCCCTTAGAAATCCCAAGTAGAGCTAGACTAACATGGAAACAGTGGTGATTCCAGGACAGGTGGTTTCAGTATGATGGGAGTAAGAAGCATGAAGGAAGGCTGTGTTTGCTCTGCATCTGAAAGAACACATTTTATTAACTACCAAGGTAATAGTGATTATGTGAATGGCCAAAAATTAATGTATCTGTCATATCATTTCTGATTTTGCTTTGGTATGGAGAGGATGATTAAAATATATTTGAAAAGAAAAAAGCATGCTGGAACTCCACTTTCACAGATTTGGTGTTCAAAGCACAGATGTATTCCTCTAAAAGGAAAGCTGGAATAGAGGTGATTTAATTGATTCTTCTGAATGGCCCAGAGACAAAGCTGTTGGACTTCATGGCCTTAACCAGTTTTGCTATCAATAATACAAGAGATGGATGCTTAAATGTAGCTTTCTCACAGGGGAAATGCTGTCACAGGAGCCAATGACCTAAATTGTCTTCAAACATCAAACTTTCTAAAGTGAAGAGGACACATCTGCTCTTTGAATATTAAACTAGTCACTAAATTGGGTCAGAAGGCCTACAAAGAGTGCATTTACAGCATAGAAAGTGATGTCTTGGGTTTTCATTACCTTGAAGAACTTAAGTTTATTTCCTGTGCAAATTGCTTCCGATGAAAGATTTTTTGTGTGACACTCACCTTTGACAACATAGCTATGTGCCAATTTTTACAGTTCCTTAACTGAGTTTGAACTAAGTCCTTGGGAATTAATCATTCCATCCTACCTGTACTCCCTGTACTCTCCTAGCCCTGTCTTCACTTATACATACACGCAAAATTCAACCTTCCCTTCGGTCATTAGAAACAGTCTTAATAATCATTTCACATTGCTTTGGCACATTTTCCTACATTAGTTTCCATGGAAGAAGGAAATCAGTGAGGACTAAGAGAAGACTTGGGTTGAGTGATTTGGATGATCAAGAGTGACTGACTGTGGAGGTATTGTGGGTGTTCAAGAGAAAAAAAATCCACAACCATCTCAAGAGCAGGGATCATGTCTTATTTATGGGTTATTCCACATTATCAATCCTGAAATCACTGATGCTCATTTGTTTCCTGAATGAATGAGTAAATGAGTAGTCAGAAGTAGAGGCATTAAGTGTATTATTTCAAGAGAATAAGCAGTGGAGGAGAGAGAACTTAGCAGGTGGGTTTCTGGTGTGACATGGCCCAGAAGAAAGGTCTATTTACATTTTAGATACATGAGAAAAAGCAAGTAGAGAAAGAGAGATTTAAAATGCTAGCACAATTTGGGAAGAAGAAAGAAGAAGTCATGTACCTTGCCAGGATAGAAAATGTAACTTATACTCAACCCAAGATCCACGGTGCATTTGTGTTATGACTCTAAGCTTCCTTCTATTCATTCAATATTTAATAATAGCTATTATTTATTAAGCATTTACTATGCGTAAGGCAAAGGGGTTTTCTTGCAAAGGAGAAGTCTAATGGGAAGTACAATATAAATATTTGTTGAATAAGTCAGTGAGTGAGGAGTGAACTTCATCTTCAAAGATGAATGGAAGAGCAGTTAGAGGCAGAAGGTTTCTGATAGGGAAGGAAGGGAAGTGGAGACTCTTACGCTTTAATCATCTTAAGATAATCATAGGTAAGATTTAGGAGATGATTACTGTATGCCAGGTAGTATGTTATACATTTTAGTTATATTACTTCATATATACCTCCCAGGTGAGTTTGGGTTAGTATCCTCATAATTCATAGTTAAGGGAACTAGATTTATTCCTAGAGTTCATTAGACTGAAGGATCTATTGTGATGAGCTAGCATTTAAAATTGGAGATTCTGCCTCCAGAGGTTATCACTTCCTGAGAGTGAAGGAATGAGGCTGGAGGTTTGAGCATCCTTTAGTTCTAATTTTTCAATGGTTTCTTATCTTCTCATGCTTGTATCTTTATTGCTAGATGGATTGTGTACTCATTTAGGGTAAAGACATTGACTTGGCATCTTCAAATCTCCCTCAGAGACTAACAAAATTTTCTTGACTCCTGGTAGTTGATTGAATATTTGTTTATTAAATTACTTGTTAATCAATGGAGTTAAAATTTGAGATATAAAAATCAGGAATCAAAAATCAGAAAAGAATTTATTTTTGTAAAACATGATGAAACAGAAATATATCTATCCCTTGAGATGTGACTAATAAGATCTGAGGTCAGACTGTGTCAGGAAAAACTTCTAAAATGAAGGCATGTACAACTTCTTTCATTGTAAAAATAAGAGACTACAGTACACTGTCAGACACATAAAACAATCAGCATACATCAATAGGGAGGTAGGATATCATAGTCATTGGGGTTACACTGTATATTGTGGTCTCATCTCAATAACTGGTGACTTTGGGTAAATGACTTACTCTGTTTAAACCTCAGTTTCCTCATCTGTAAAGGGAATAATAATGATACCTCCTTTCTAGGGTTGTTAAGATCAAATAAAGTAACATAAAGAGCTTAACTTTGAATGAATAAAAGAAAGCTTAGCATTATAACACAAGTGTAGAATGGATCTCAGGTTGAGCATAAGTTGTATTTTCTCATTTTCTATCCTGGCATGTGGATGACTGGCATAATGAGCTTGCCCCCAGATGGCGGGGGAAACCCATCTAAAGGTAAAATCACAAACAAGCTATTGAATCATTAAAAAAAAGTCTCGCAACAGAGAGGAGGGGTGAGCTGGTATATAACACTGTACCTATCCTGTACCCTTCAAGGAGGTGAGGATTATGAGTTAAATATAATGGTGAGAGGTGCGAGAGCTCTTTTTCTATAAAGTGCCTAAGATATTGGAAGTACTGACTGATATGATCTGAAGTACTGACTGAATATGATCTTTATATCCCCTGCAAATTTATGTGTTGAAATTCTAATTCCTAAGGTGTTGATATTAGAAGGTGGGATCTTTGGGGAGGTACCTAGGTCATAACGAAAGAGCCCTGAATGACACTGAATGGCATTAGTGTCCTTATAAAAGAGGCTCCAGAGAGCTGCCTTGCGTCTTCCACTATGTGAAGACAGTGTGAGAAGGCACTATCTATGAACCAGAAAGTGGACCATCACCAGATTCCAAATCTGCCAGTGCCTTCATCTTGAACTTCCCAGGCTTCAGAAACGTGAGAAATAAATTTTTTTATAAGCCTCCTAGTTTACAGTAGTTTGTTGTAGCAGCCCAGATGGACTAAGACATCAGCTAATACTGCTTTGGCTTCGGTGTCATGGTGTGAAGCCTAAGTATTACGGAATAAGCACTTCTCCCTCATGTGAACAGTGCAGTCTGGCACTGGCACCATGCTGATGGCTCTGGGAGAGAAGAAGGTGTGGCAATGCCTAGGGAGGCATGAGTACCAGCCCCTGAATGGTGGGTCTGGATGTAGTGACATTTGTGAAATGCTGTCATAGGTTTCACTGGCTACTGAAATTTCCAGGGGGCTCCAAGAAACCTTTGGAGAACACTTGACGGGGAGAAGTAATCTTCTGGTTTTTGAGGTTATAAACAGAGAATTATGCTGTAATTATATCCATATATTTACCACGTCCAGGCCAGTGTGGTCAGGGGAATGGGAATTATCTAGAATTTTAGAGCTGAAAAGAATGTAACTGGTCATCTGGTCCAATTTTATTCGTTATCCTGAGGTCTAGAGAGGCTAAGTGATTTTGCAAGACCACACATAGCATGATCTGTTTAACAAAGCTTGGATGATAGGGGAGCAGTCTCCACTTCATATACTCACTACTTACTAGCATCGTGTAAATTGCGACTCAGCTGAATAGTGTGTGAAAGTAGTTACATTAAACCAGAAAACACCAGTAGGAACATCCCAGTAGCCTGGCTTGCTCTGTTTCCCCACGCGTATCTGCTCCTTTACCTCTCTTCAAGTTTGGTCTCCAGCTAACAGGGGATATAAAACCAAGCTTCATTAATTCCTTCACACTAAATAAATACATTAATGTTGAGGGGCCACTAGGTTCACACTGAGAATTGTTGGATTTTACTGCTTATTTCTCAGTGGTTGCTTTCATTTTCTTTTTGTTACTTTTCTGTTTGGGGTTGTATCAGTAGTGGACATCAGAGTAACCCATGGTCCTTACAAAGGAGCTAATAAGAGATAAGTAAATAGATTGCACATGTCCCAGTGATGACTGCACAGCTACTGTCTCACACAGTGAAATTCCCATGGCCTGAGCATGTATCAAATACCTGCTGGTTTTGGGTGAATTTTTGCATCCTTTTCTTTTCCTCCTCATGGCAGGATGTACTTGAGAGTCCTGGATGGTTTTAGGAACCTTCTTATCTACATCTTTCCCTCGCTGGACAGATTAATCATAGATTCTGTCCTTTCCACATGTCTAACTTTGTACCATCTGTGATATTTGGCAGCTGCTAGTTACATCCCAAGTTCCTCTTGGCCCCAACATCTATTGGTGTGGATGAAACTAGAAGTATTTCATCTGTTGGCAATGTCTTTTAAAACCACTGATTGGTGATTTTGTCACCTAGGATGTTGAGATAATCATCTCTCTTCTGCATGGCACTGTTGAGCACTTTGGAATTCAATTTACAGCTATTTTTAAGCCCTAAGTTGCAGAGAACACGAAAGCTTGAATAGTGGGACTTTTTTCTGGTCCTATATGGTATATATTTGGTTCTAGGAAAAATTCACTGGTGCCAATGAGAAAGGAATACAGGATTGGAAGTATCAGAAAGTTCTCTGTGATAAGTAAGTTTTAAGCTCAGAGAAGTTTGGAAGAACCTTTAAACTAAAAAATGTACATATATATATTCACATATAAATATGTTAAATGCACATAGTATTAAGTGTAAATACTGTGCAAACATAAGTTAAACATACACTTAATATATACTACATATATATGTGTATGTACATATGTATATATACATAAAATGTTCGCCAGTTGTATATAAGTCCTAAAGTTAGGATATATGTGTACTGTATATATAGAAAAGTTAGGATATATATGGTATATAAAAGTTATATCCTAACTTTAGGATATACGTGTACTGTATATAAAAAAAGTTAGGATATAGATGGTATATAAAAGTTATATCCTAACTTTAGGATATATGTGTACTATATATCTTAATATATATATAGCACATATCCTAAGTGTTCAGAATACCACTACAAGACAGAGTTACAATTTCTATTTTTTATATATTTTCTGAGTTTTCTCTCTCTTTTTTTTTTAATAAGCATAGAGCATTTTATAAAAAGGAACAAGCAAACATTGTAAAGCAACCCCTCCTAGAGTCTTTCTGACAGCAAACCATGAAAGCTGCCAGAGTCAGGAAGGACATAGGAAACTGCTAGTGTTGCCTGGGCGCTGGCCAAATAGGTCACAGGAATTGGTTTCTTCCCCCACCTTCTTCTCTGAAGCACCAGCAATTTTGAGCCAGGGTGATACACGTGATCAATGAAATGACTGCCATGGGATGATTAGATAGACTCCAGCAGCTGTTCTAGAGGTAAATTCTGATTATTTCTGAAATCTGAATTTTTATTTTCTTGCAAATAGTGCTAGGTAGTCTGTTCCCATTCACTCACAGAAGTTTCAGAAACATACATTTACTTGACCACCACCGTTAAGTTGATGTGGAAGTTAATGTTTAATTATGAAGGACTGTTTGTTTACAGATAATGATTGCAACACCCAAGGTAAATAAAATCTGCAAATGCCATGTTAGGTTCTTGTACCTCCTTCATCATTTTATTTGAGTGTGTGTGTGTGTTTGTGTGGTGTGGACGCATGCACACTCACAGAGGATGGGGGTTCCAATAGTCATTGGGAGGTCCTCTAAGCTTGTCACCGACTGGGTCTCATTTTGTCTCTAAGCCTCTGGAAAAGCTCCATAGCACCCAGAGGCAACACAGTATGTGGTCTTTGTTTTGTCTCTAATTTCCTGAATCACATTGTTCTAATGACTTTCAATTAAAAATTTAACCATGGACATGATTACCTTGTTCCTTCAGGTCCTAGAAGGGTAGTTTCAGCAATTTTTAGTAGTTTTTTTTTTTTTTTTTTAAGGCAGCTAGATGTAAAAATTGATTGAAATAAGAGGGACGCACAGTCTATGCTGTTTTAATTCTGGGTAGAAGTATAGCATTTGCAACATTGTTCTGAATTTACATAATTTTTTCTGATCACTGGTCTATTTTAAGATGGGAGCAAATGAACTTAGTTTTGAAACATTAACTTCACTTAAAATCACATTTGGTCCTCCAGAAACAAGAAAAACTGATTTTCGAAAGTGTCTTATTTGAATAAACACCTTTGTTTAACCCTTAAATGGATAAAGCCAAGGTGGTCTCCAGAAAAGAAAACTACAGACTCACTTTGATTTTTACATTTGACCTAGGTGATCATAGATGAAGAGAATTGTAATTTTATAAGTTATTCTGATGAAAACTCCATGTCTCTCATAGCTATCTGGGTGAAGAAGGGACAAATCTTCACAGCTATTAGAATGGAATAAATGGAAATTCTTTATTTATTTATTTATTTATTTATTTATTTATTTATTTATTTATTTTTGACACAGAGTCTCATTCTGCTGCCCAGGCTGGAGTACAAAAAAATGCAGTCTCAGCTCACTGTAACCTCTGACTCCTGGGTTCAAGCAATGCTCCTGCCTCAACCTCCCTAGTAGCTGGGATTACAGGCGCATGCCACCATGCCCAGCTAATTTTTGTATTTTGAGTAGAGATGAGGTTTTGCTATGTTAGCCAGGCTGGTCTCCAACTCCTGACCTCAGCTGATCCGCCCACCTAGGCCTTCCAAAGTGCTGGGATTACCGGCGTAAGCCACCATACCTGGCCTCAAATTATTTAAGAGGTAATTTACTCTTCTACCTGTTTAAGATTTGTGGTAAGAGCTCATAAAAAACTGTCCAAGATCTTAAATAGAGGCATCTCCCTTCATGCCCCACCTTACCTCTCAATCTCGTGTTCTTTCATGAGAGAAGAAAAGGGAATCTAAAAAATGGTTTCATCTTTTATACCTGATGCCAGAGTCAGTTTTACCCCTTCTGCGTTCATTTAATAAGCAGATCTTTTGTTAGTAAAAACATGAGAGTTTTTGTTCACTTAAATTTTAACAGCCAAATGTAATCAGACACTCAGAAGTCCAAGAAGCAAAAAGGGAAATAGTAATATGCTTTGTGAGCCCTATTCCAGTGAAGAACCAAGGCATTTCCCAGGGCTTGGATTACAGTCCATTTTGTAGATAGTCATCTGTGGGTATGGTATGGCTCCTCTTTTGAATACAAAGTAGTTGTTTTGGATGGAGTATGCTAAGAGGACTTAGACCTTTCTGGAGCTATGTGTGCTTTCAAAACTGGAGAGCCTTATGACTGTCCTTTTTCTCACCCTTGCTATAAACCCTAACTGTATCCCATAAGATCAACATTATATTGCCGAGTTGAGTGTGTATGTTCTGTGATCATAGAGGATGGATTTTTTTTCTTGAATGATATAAATGATTAAACCAGAGGCACAGTTTGGTTTTAGTACCTACTTTTATAATAATATCTAATGTACCACAGAGTAGTCACTGTGCCAGGCACTGTGTGTGACACTTTTATACACCTAATGCATTCGGTTCTCCCAACAGACCTATATATAAGATTGCCCTCTTTCCCTATAAGAAAATTAAGTTTATAGAGTTCGATCTTACACTGCTAGTAAATGGTAGAGCTGAGGCTTGAACCTAATCTGTGCCTTACCCACTAACTAATTTTCTCCTCCTATATTCCTCTTCTATTTCTCATGGAATAATAGGGATTCTCTAAAACAGAACACAACATACAGAAATAGAAAAGAAGTAGAGAAGCAGTCAAGGGAATAAAATGAGAATAGACTAGAAGATGATTCAAATTTCAATCCTAAATTATGTCAGAAATAATTTCTACAAGAGGAAGGACTTTGTCTTTTCTTTTCATTCTTACATCCCTAGCACCTAGCACAATGGTTGTCAAATGGAGGCAACCAAATTTTTTTTAAGATTTTAAAAATTTATTTTATTTTTTTAAATTTTACTTTAAGTTCTGGGATGCCTGTGTACAATGTGCAGGTTTGTAATACAGGTATGCAGGTGCCATGGTGGTTTGCTGCACTTATCAACCGATCATCTAGGTTTTAAGCCCTGAATGCATTAGGTATTTGTCCTAATGCTGTCCCTCCCCTTGCCCTCCACCCCCCAACAGGCCCCGATATATGATGTTCCCCTCCTTGTGTTCATGTGTTCTCATTGTTCAACTCCCACTTAGGAGTGAGAACATGTGGTGGCTGGTTTTCTGTTCCTGTGTTAGTTTGCTGAGATTGATGGCTTCCAGCTTCATCCATGCCCCTGCAAAGGACATAAACTCATTCTTTTTTTATGGCTGCATAGTATTCCATGGTGTATATGTACCACATGTTCTTTATCCATTCTATCATTGATGGGCATTTGGGTTGGTTTCCAGTTTTTACTATTGTAAATAGTGTGGCAGTAATCACTTGTGTACATGTGTCTTCATAGTAGAATGATTTATAATGCTTTGGGTATATACCCAGTAATGGGATTGCTGGGTCAGATGGTATTTCTGGTTCTAGATCCTTAAGGAATCGCCACACTGTCTTCCACAATGGTCGAAATAATTTACATTATCACTGGCAGTGTAAAAGTGTTCCTATTTCTCCACATCCTCTCCAGCATTGTTTCCTGACTTTTTAATGATCGCCATTCTAACTGGTGTGAGATGGTATCTCATTGCAGCTTTGATTTGCATTTCACTAATGATGATTAGCTTTTTTTTCTCATATTGTCTGTTGGTCACATAAATGTCTTCTTTTGAGAAGTGTCTGTTCATATCGTTTGCCCACTTTCTGATGGGTTGTTTGTTTTTTTTCTTGTAAATTTGTTTAAGTTCTTTGTAGATTCTAGATATTAGCCCTTTGTCTGATGGGTAGATTGCAGAAATTTTCTCCCATTCTGTAGGTTGCCTGTTCACTCTGATGGTAGTTTCTTTTGCTGTGCAGAAGCTCTTTAGTTTGATTAGATCCCATTTGTCAATTTTGGCTTCTGTTGCAATTGCTTTTGTTGTTTTAGTCATGAAGTCTTTGCCCATGCCTATGTCCCAGATGGTATTGCCTAGGTTTTCTTCTATGGTTTTTATGGTTTGGGGTTTTACATTTAAATCTTTAATCCACCTTGAGTTAATTTTTGTATAGGGTGTAAGAAAGGGGTCCAGTTTCTGTTTTCTGCATATGACTAGCCAGTTTTCCCAACACCATTTATTAAATAGAGAATCCTTTCCCCATGTCAGCTTTGTCAAATATCAGATGATTGTAGATGTGTAGTGGTATTTCTGAGCCGTGTGTTCTGTTCCATCGGTCTATATATCTGTTTTGGTACCAGTACCATGCTGTTTGGTTACTGTAGCCTTTTAGTGTAGTTTGAAGTCAGGTAGCATGATAGGAGGCAACCAAATATTTTTAAACAAATGAATGTATATGTTGTGCCTTCATAAATTTATCACAACATTTAATGTAAGAGCTACATTATAATAATGACCAAAAAGTAGAAGATATTAATTTTGTCAATTTAAATGCATGCTGCCATATTGATCTTAAAGAATCAGAAATTTAGAATCACAGCAGGAAGAAATTGAATACCTAATGTATTCTGTCTTTGTTATTCTTAACAATTCCTAAGAAATCTAATTGTTATTACTGGTAAATATCTTCCTAACCAGATCCCAAAATTTCAACTTGAATTAATTTTATGATTTATTAAGTATTAAGAAAGAAAAGCTAAAAAAATCCCTGCTTAGTAAATTGAAGAAGTTAGTATTACTGCTATTAGAAAAACAAATTTACAAGAAATCACAATTAAATTTTAATAAATTCATGTCTCCTCATACTTATGAAAATTGGCAATCAGTGAGTTTTCCTTTTTATAGTTTAAAAACTGTATTCAGGTTGCTCCACTGCAGAGTTCCAGAGGGCACCATTCATAGTGTTCCATTCATAGTGTTGTGAATGTATTTGAATAGAGCTCTGGGATTAGGGGTGCTCCCATTTCACAGCCATCAACACCTCTGCCTTTTCTTTTCTCTATAAAGACAATTTAGGCCAAAGCAACAGATTCCCATTTGTTTCATTGTAGCACTTATTAAGTACCTCTGTCAGATGCTGGGCTAGAAGCTTGCAAATGAGTAAGACATGACCCCTAAAAGAGAATCACTATCCATTAGAATGAAAAATACTAAACTGATGTGACTGTTTCTTTATATATAGACAGATGTGATTGATGGTGTAGTGATACAGATACAAAGATAATAAATATAAATAATACATGCATGTGCTTGGATAGCTAGAAACCAAGACTATTATGATACTTAAATTTAGGACACCCAAGCAAAATTCTCACATATACCTTAACCATTCACAATAGTCAAAGCTGCCTTTCTCTATGGGCTTTCAAATACTAGTTGACGCTCAAAAACCGATCTTTTCTAGGGTTGATATCCTTGATTTTCTTTAGCAATACATGTAACTGTTAATTTCATTTGTATTAGGTGTGACTGGTTGCAAGCCGAAAATGACAGTAAATTCAATCTCAACCAATTTAAAAGCACAGAAGAAATTTATTGGGTCCTGTAACTGGAAACCCCGGGAGTTGTTTGGCTTCAGGTACACAATGTTGCTAAATACTGGGTTTCTCTTCCTGGATCTTTTCATTACACTTCCTCTGGGTTGTATTCATTCTCAGCAAGATCCCCTCTTGCGGCTCAAGGTAACGGCAACAACTCCAAATTCATATCATTGTGTTTCAGAGGTTCTGATCAAAGGTGCCGTGGCAAATCCAGTCACTGTTGCAAGGGGTAGGCAGTGCTCTGACCCCTTATGTCTATGTTACCTGCTCCAACCCTGAACTGGGATGGATTCCCCAGCTAAGGAATGACTAAGACGAGAGAAATGTGTTTCCTTAAAAGTTTGGGTTTCCTTTACCAGCAGTGGGTGAAAGGAATTTTGAGTAGCAGAAAAATAGATAACCACTACAAAGACCATAAAGAGAAATTTGATCTTCTTTATCCTTTAACATAATCAGTACAACTTCTGTTAATAAAAGTTGTCAGCATACCAAAGAATCAAATGTCTTGTCTATAAGAGAATGGTAAGCATGGTGTGTTTAAGCTTTGAGATCTCAAGTTGTACCTTATGAAGCCAAAGTCCAAAGGTAGTAATGCTGCTGACCCCAGCAACATTAAGTACAATTTAATTTAGAACAGAAAAAAAAAAAAGGCAGTAAATTTTATGAAGCATGTTAAAAATAAATGGTGGAGGAGGAGTTTAAAAATTTCCTACTGTGGATATAAATCAAGAGTCTGAAAATTTTATTGGAGCCTTAAAAATCACTACATATGACTGATTGTATTACCAATAGTACCTAACATTTTTAAGCACTTCCTATATGCCCGGCACAGTACTAAATAGTTTTAAATCTTCATTTAATCCTGAAGGTAATCCCATGAAGTAGGTAGTCATTATTCTTATTTTACAAATGAGAATTTTGAGGCTTGGAGAAGTTAAATAACTTGTCTAACATGATAGAATGGATGACTACTAGAGGCAGCTTTGAACTTAGGTGCAGTTTGAGAGACAGTGACTTAGCCTGTGCTGCCAGACTCCTCCATGAACAGAAATAACCCGAAGCAAGAAAAGCTGTTGTCCCACTGCATTTGTACTGGCCAAGGCAAAAGGAAAGAGCACTGCAACAGTCTGGGAAGCATCTCTTAGGGGACACCTTGGCACGATGAGGGCATGATGTGGAGGGTGACCAGGTTGGTGGTGGCTCTGGAAATTGTTGGACGAGAAGATTTATATCCAGGAAAAGGGACATAACAACTTCATCTGCTGGAAATGACCTCATGCATATCCATATACCAATTATGTTACCTTGAACTAGGTAAGAATGAGGAAACCTCATTATGCTTTTGAAATTCTGTTTCTTATACCTAGTAATGTCATTTGGCTTCTTGGTCAGACAGTTTTGGACTTTCTACAATTAAATAACGTTATTTAGCTTGAGTCTAGAGCCAGAGAGAAGCAGTATTCATATACTTGGAAATATTTTGTTACCCAAGTAGTTTAGTTTGTATGCTAAAATGTCATTAGAGTATGTCTAAAGATTATGTTGGTTCCTAAGTATATTTTATGTCAATCTTTTAAAACATGGTATATTAGATTTGAGGATACAAGCTGATTGAGGCTTCCATGCATTTCTCTATACTGTTCTCATGTCATAAAACGCAGTTCCTTCCTTGCCATCGGCAAATGTTCCAGTCAACTTTCAAAATCTATTTGAGCAGCTTCTATCCCAAAATCCATTTTCTCGTTTCAGGTATAATCAAGTATTCTGCATTCTGTGTAATATGAGTTCATAAATACTTCTCTTTCTCAGTGCTTGTCTCAAGTATCTCGTCTTCCCTAGTAGGCTGAGGAATCAGTGTAACCGGACATGTTTGTTACTGTAGCTGATTGTTGACAAGAGCTCATTAAAGAACACAGTTTTTCGTCTTCTTTGTATTTCTAGCACCTGGCCCAATGTGGAGCACAACCGGGGGCTCACAATAAACACTTCATTAATGCATAAATAACAATGTAAGGGTTAAGGTGAATGAATAGATGGAATTTCTTCCTATCACCATTTGAATTCAAGGAACATCATGTCCACATATTTTGAGTTTTTTAAATATTTGAACTTCTACTTACTTGCTTCGTATTCATGCAGATTGTAATTTTCAAAGTACAGTTGCACCATGTATTCTTGCTGAAGTCCTTTATTAGTTAGAAGTGTTTTTTTAGTCTTTCTACCCAGTAGAGTTGGTCTAAACATGCAACAGCCTATGTTTAAAATCTACTTTGCTGATGAAAATAAGGAAATAAGCTTGTACTGATTCTTTCTGTCTCTTGCCAAAAGCTTGTTAAGCCAAGTGTACTTTACATTAATAAAGAATGTACCCAGTCATGCAGTGAGGTACAAATATATTGAGGGCCCACCAAGTGCAGTTTTAATGCTGGGTTCTACAAGTGTATCAAGACAAATAAAAGAGAATCTTCCCTCCATGAATTCAAAGAGTGGTCACAGAACAGACATAAATGGAAATAACTTTTTAAAAATAAAAGGCACAGTAAGATTTATGCTCACTCATTGTCATAAACAAAAGGTAGTGATAGAACAAGAGGAAAAAAATTAATTTGTATTGGTGGGATATGAAAAGATCTTTCCCAGGAAATGGGATTTGAATTCAACTTCGAACTTTCCTGTATAAGCACAGTATAAGCAGTAAAGAGAATGAAACTTACAAGAGGAAGTCACAACTTGGACACAAGGCTAGAGGTAGCAAGGTGAAAAGGTATTCTATGGGCATAGATGGGGTTGAGGAATAGTAATAGGATATGAGATAAGGCTGAAAAGTAAGATTTGGGTAAAAAGTTCTTGCTGAGGGGTGAGGATCTGGCTTTAATTTCCCAGTCACCAGGGATATATAAAAGTTTTTGAGGCCAAGAAGAGACAAGCCATGGTGTTCAAAAATTTTCAAGAATCAGAGACTTTGGAGTCAATGGCTATTGAGATCATAAGCAGCAGAAAATTTGGTAGTTTCATAAGGAAAGGAAATGCTCAGGCATGATTCTCATCTTCTCAAATCAGGGCCAGGACTAGAGAAAGGCATGTGAAGCGCCGAGAGTGTAAATTTCAAGAGGCACTAATTCTCGGTGAAAAGTACATGAAATGGTGCCTCACTCATCTTAACCTACTCCTCGCCCTGCCTAGAATATTAAGTTAGCATCACCCTGAAAAATATTCGTCACATTTCCCATCTCTTCTTGTAAGTAGTGAAGTGGCAGATTAGATTCTTTCCTTAAGCAGAGGCACAGTTTTCAGCTTCTACAAGGGGAGAGGAAGAGCTGAATTGTGTAGAAAGTTTGCACTGCAATGAGATAACAACAGAGAACCAGGCCAATTAGAAAAAGAAGACTTTACTCTCCATCAACCTGAAGTTCTCACTTATCCTGACAGGATATGCAGGTCTCTGTGACAGGTCTTTGTTACTTAGACCTCTTTTGGGTAGATTTTCAGTATAAATGGAGAAAAAGACATCTTCAATTGATTGGTGATAAACATCTAAATCTAAGCAATGAAATTATGTCAGTGGTCCATTATGATAATCTAGACTTACCCCTCATTTTTAAAGTTGCTGAGAAGAGGAGAAAAAATTAGAATGAATCTTTAAAAAACTTTTTTCCACTTTTAGGTTTAGTTTTTCCCATGAGTATATTACATGATACTGAGGTTTGTGATAGTAATAATCCCATCACCTAGCTACTGAGCATAGGATCCAACAGTTTTTCAAACCTTGCCCTCCTCCCTCCCTCCCCCATCTAGTAGTCCCCACTGTCTATTATTGCCATCTTTATGTCCTTGAGTATGTAATGTTTAGCTTCCACTTACAACTGAGAACATGTAGTATTTGGTTTTCTGTTCCTGCATTAATTTGCTTAGGATAATGGCCTGTAGCTGCATCCATGTTGATGCAAAGGAGATGATTTTGTTCTTTTTATGTGGCTGTGTAGTATTCCATGGTGTATATGTATCACATTTACTTTATCCAGTCCACTGTTGATGGGCACCTAGGCTGATTTCATGTCTTTACTATTGTGAATAGTGCTGCAGTGAACATGCCAGTGCATGTGTGATTTTTGGTAGAACAATACGTTTTCTTTTGGATATGTAACCAGCAATAGAATTGCTTAGTTGAATGGTAGTCCTATTTTAAGTTCTTTGAGAAATCTTCAAACTGCTTTCCACAGGGGTTGAATTAATTTACATTCTCATCGACAGTGTATAAGTGTTCCCTTTTATCTGCAGCCTTGCCAGTATCTGTTGTTTGTTGACTTTTTAGTAGTAGCCATTCTGACTGGTGTGAGATGGTATCTCATTGTGGTTTTCATTTACATTTCTCTGATGATAATTGATGTGGAGCACTGTTCATGTTTGTTGGCTGCTTTTCATGGTTTGTTGGCTCTTTGTTGAGAAGTATCTGTTCATGTCTTTTGCCTAGTTTCATGGTCACTTGTATATCTTCTTTTGAGAAGTACCTGTTTATGTCTTTTGCCCAGGTTTTTATGGGATTATTTGTTTTTTGCTTGTTCAGTAGTTTCATTTCCTTATATATTTTGGATATTGGAACTTTGTTGGATGTACTGTTTGCAAATATTTTCTTCTATTTTGTAGGTTGTCTGTTTACTCTGTTGATAGTTTCTTTTGCTATGCAAAAGCTCTATAGTTTAGTTAGGTCCCACTTGCCAATTTTTGGTTTTATTGCAATTGCTTTTGAGGACTTAGTCATAAATTAGTTCCCAAGTCCGATGTCCAGAATGATGTTTCCTAGGCTTTCTTCTAGGATTCTTGTAGTTTGAGATCTTACATTTAAATCTGTAATCCATCTTGAGTTAATCTTTGTATATGGTGAAAAGTAGGGGTTCAGTTTCATTCTACTGCATATGGCGAGCCAGTTATCTAAGCGCCATTTTGTTGACTAGGGATTCCTTTCCCTTTTGCTTATTTTTGTTAATTTTGTCAATGCTCAGTTGGCTAAAGGTGTGTGGCTTTATTTCTGGGTCCTCTATTCTGCTGCATGAGTCTACATATCTGTTTTTGTACCAGTACCTTGCTGTTCTGGTTACTATAGACTTGTAGCATAGTTTGAAGTTGGGTAGCGTGATGCCACTGGCTTTGTTCTTATTGCTTAGGACTGCTTTCACTGTTCAGGCTCTTTTCTGGTTCCATATGAATTGTAGAATAGTTTTTTTTCTAGTTCTGCAAAAAATGACATTGATAGTTTGATAGGAGTAGTGTTTAATCTGTAGATTGCCTTGAGCAGCATGGCCATTTTAATGATTTATTGATTCTTCCAATCCATGAGCATGGAATGTTTTTCTATTTGTTTGTATCATCTGGAATTTCTTTTGTTAGTGTTTTATAGTTTTTCTTGTAGAGATCTTTCACCTCCTTGGTTAGATGTAGTTCTAGGTATTTTTTTGTGTGTGTGGCTATTGTACATGAGATTGCATTTTTGAACTGGCTCTCAGCTTGAACATTATTGTTATAGAGAAATGCTACAGATTTTTGTACATTGATTTTGTATGCTGAAACTTTACCAAAGTCAGAATAAATCTTTTTAAAACCAAGAAGTAGGTGTCACAGAACATTTACTTGTTCATGCCCAAGATCACTTCATGCTATTGCTAATTCATTCCCTATTGGCTATGTGAAGCCATGTGCCATGACAGATTCTTAGAGCAGTTTTTATTTTATAAATATACTACGTGGCTCATTGTTAAAATTAGTATATACTGGACCAAGAATATCTATTCAACTACCATCAGCCAGCCAGTTTCTCAAGAATGCCACGAGAATCACAGGAGATATTCAGGAAGTACCTAGCACAACATTAGCACGTTGTAGGTCCTTGGAGCCAAAGACTGGCTTGCTTTCTTCCCTTCTTTCAAAAAATCTCCTTCTGTAGAATTCCTGTCTCCCACATAGACTGAGTATACATCACTTCACTTCAAGATTTTAATGCTAAGATAAATCTTCTAAAGTATGTTCGGATGCCCTATGCCAGGAAATTTATCGATTTTAATATATTTCACTACTACTTGGAAGAAAAAGTTGGTTAAAAACTATATCTCTATATATCTATATATATACACACACATACACACACACACACAGCCTGCCAGTTTCTTAAGGTTGCCATGAGAATCATAGGAGATATTCAGAAAGTACCTGGCACAGCATTAGCATACATATGTGCAGTGTGTGTGTGTGTGTGTGTGTGTGTGTGTACATAGTAATACATTTTGGGAACTTCAGTGCAACACTGGTTACAATAAATGCCCTTTAATGTACAGGCCTGCTAATTACAGCAAAAAATAATTAATGCATTAAGTAATAGTCATTAAAAATAAGGAATACATTCACTTCTTTTTTCATACTTTCCCATCCATCAACACATTTTAATGTATAGTCAGAGCATTGTGAAATTTGCAATTTCAGAATAAGTAGCTCTTAATACAGGCTCATCCAATAAAATGCAGAGAGAGGCAGGATGAAGAATAGGAAAGAGGACTGGCTTCCAATCAGTCAGACTTGGGTTTTAATTCCCCATTTACCAGTCTTGTAACCTTGGGCAAGTTGCTTGCCTTTTTGAACATTTGTTTCAGATATTAAATTTTCCCACTGTGATGTTGTAAGCATTTCATGAGATGATGTCTGTAAATCATCCAGGGTAGTTCCTGATCCATGATAAGCACTCAATAAGTGGTAGTTATCATTATGACACTGAAAATAATTACATTTTATGAAATTATTTTCATCTCACACAATCACTCAGCCATTTCTATCTCTGTATGTTCCAAGAGATTCACTTGGAATTCAGACTCATACGTCTTTAAGCTCTCAATGGGTTCTGTGAAATGCGTTACGTATCACATTATATCATTTAAATGAAGGCTATTCCTTGGAACACACACATAGAAATATTTAAAATATTTCCCTATTTGGGACATGCTAGAAATCTCCATATTAAATCTCTATGTAAAGACTTTCTCAAATTGTCCTCTAAGATGTTATCTGTTCTGTTCCTGCCTGTACAATTCCTTTTTGCTATTCCAAAGTCTTTTACAGTTTAAGTAAAATTTAATATCTATTGTGTTTTTATGTGATTGTCCTTGTGGTGTGTCTCTATCACCACAGAAGAACTGTTCCTGGTAAAACCACCCCACCTTGGTTATATCATTAACCATTTGATGTGTTTTCCCTGATGTAGATCACTTTAACTTCAGTAACAACCTGGATTTAACAGGATATAAGGCTGTGTGAGACAATTTAGTCCACTAACAATAGGATCATAGAGAATTAGAATAGAAGGCATTTTATAGAGGGTTAGTTCACTTCTTTCTTTACACAAAATGTTCTGAGAGGTTAAGGTACCTTGTGAACTATCATTTAACAGTGTTTGTGACTTATGTCTTAACATTAAACATAGATTCCCTTTATTTACCTAGAATGAAATTAGAACAAGCTCTAACTTACCTGAGGGGGATCCTCCCTTTATTCCTTATGTTAGTAGGTATTATATGAGAAGACATTACAGAACAGTAAAAGGATACAGTCTTGCTAAAAAGACAACATGTCATGAGTGTCAGGAAAATTGGCATTATGAGAAGTGTTTCCTAACTTTTATTTTCAGCATCAGCTACTTGGCCATCTGTGCATTTACTCCTAGGAATGACCACTACATAATTAAATCTAAAGTAAACAAATTTTCTTCAGTAATTACCAAGGAAAAGTCACGTCATACTTTTGATATATTCCTACAAGATTTGAGATTGGCGCTGGGGTCATTTGAGAGTATTTGACTGATAACTGAACATACACTTAACTAAACTGATACTTGAAAAACTCTATCTGCTACATGTAAACATTTGTAGTCAGATTCGCTTTTTCTACTTTCTTTTCAATGTGGATTTAAAAAGAAAACACATTAATTGAGGTTGTTATATCTGTGCAAGGACATACAGTTCTGCTAGTAAAAAAAAATTAAAAGATTTGTGGGTAGGTATAAATGTGGCTTTTATTTTATTTGTAATTATCATAAATTGTAAGTCCAGTGAATCCAAGTGGCAGTGTTGCTAAGAATAAAGCCAGAATGTAAGACAGATGTTTGTACACTTTCATTAGAATTGCTTAATGCCAAAACAAGACTTCGTGGGATTTGAAAAGCAAAGGGTAATCATTTCAGAAATATAATACAAAGCATGTAGTTAAACCAAGTTTCTTATTTCTACGGGATTCTGTTGTGTGTGTGTTTGTGTGTGTGTGTGTATGTGTGTGTGTGGTGTGTGTGCGTAATTTATTTAGATATTCTGCCAAAATTAAAGTCATAGTCTTTTTCTTAGTAATGCCACAAAAATTTTCCATAAAGGATTCTTCTCTTGGCATCTTGCAAATCTTTTCCTGATTGTTCTATTTCTCTCAAAAAACGTCCCTTGTTTGAGCCTTTATGTCTAACATTGAATAAGCACTTTTATGTGCTTGGCACCAATGTAAGAATTTAATCCTCTCTAAGCGAGCCATTGTTATTATCCTATTTTTTAAAGATGAGCACACTAAGAAACTGAGGTCAGCTTGCACAAGGTCACACAATTTGTGAGAGATGAACCAGGAGTGGAATCTAGGCAGTCTTCCTTGACAGCTCACCTTCTTAATTATGTCCACAGATTGCCTTGCATGTTCACTATTCATTACCATTCTCTGTGACTATATCCTGTCTTTCCAGGTAGTCTGTTGACATATTATAGCCATTGTTCCTCTTTATACTTGTAAAGGCAGAGTACATTTCAATTTGATGAATAACAATTTAGCATCACATCCAGGAAACTGAGGTGGGAGTGAGGAGAGGGGGGTCTTGGACTTGCCAAGATGAGAGCTGAGAGGGATAGTCCTACCTCCAACAAGCCAGGTATTTCTATTCTCTCCCCTCACCTTCTCCTGCTCTTCGGTACTGTCCTTATGAGGTACACAGTTGATTCCAGAATGTGTATATAGAAGGAGTTTAGTGTTAGCCATCTCAGTGGAAGGAGGGACTTTAGGACTTTCATGCTTACTGTGTACACACAAGACCAATACATAATTTAGCAGGCCTGGTGCAAAACAAAAATTCAGGCCCCTTAATCAAAAAGCAGGAAAAAGTTTCTTTCTTCTGTAGTATCTCCCTCAGCCTATCATGGCGTTTTTTATTTGCTATTTAATGTTGCACTTCCTCAAGCACGGGAATATTCACTAGCTGAGTGCACCTAGGACCCTGAAGGAGAGATTTGGGGAGAGAGCTATTGCTGGGTAGAGCTGGAGTTGGGGATGACCAAGAATTCATCCCAAGTAGGCAGTCGGAGATAAGACTGCCATTGAGCCTAGGCTCCAAGGACCTGGCATTTACCTCATTGTCCTATCATCCCTCAAATACAGAATCCACATCACAAAATAAACTTACTAAGAATGTCAAGATGGCTACTACAGAGTATTAAAGCCCAAGAACAAGGCTTCCCTTCTTAGTTTGGGGATCTTTGCAATGCATGGATGGCACACCCTTGAAACTGGCCCTTTGTAATATTTACTTGGTTTGATTGGGGGTTGGGGAGCTTATGGAAGCTATAGCTAAAGCTTCTCCAAGTTATCTATGGCTTCTGCCACCATTGAGGTGCTAGCATCCTTTACTGTTATTGTTGTCTCGTTCCAATTACTAGACTGGGAATCCTAGAGAACAGAGTTTCCCCCCCACCCCCCCCTTTTTTTTTTTTTTTTGAGATGGAGTTTGACTCTTGTTGTCCAAGCTGGAGTGCAGTGGCGTGACCTCAGCTCTCTGCAACCTCTGCCTCCCGGGTTCAAGCGATTCTCCTGCCTCAGCCTCTCGAGTAGCTGGAAATTACAGGCAACTGCCAACATGCCTGGCTAATTTTGTATTTTTAGTAGAGCTGGGGTTTCTCCATGTTGGTCGGGCTGGTCTCGAACTCCCAACCTCAGGTGATCTGCCCGCCTCCCAAAATGCTGGGATTACAGGCATTAGCCACCATGCCTGGCCCAAAGAATGTCCTTTAAGTCCTTCTGAGCTCTCGTAAGGTGACCAGAAGACCACTGAGGGTACTGTGGGCAGTGGGCAAGTCCATTTCAGAATATAGGAGCCTTTCTAATCCAACCCCAGAAGGAGGACTTGCATCCCTTGGTGAGCACATCCCCTGGACTCACTGACAAACCCTGTTGACTACTAAGCCAGCCGGAGGGAAGCAGATGGATGCAATTTGCATAAGCAAGCACTACATTTCCACTGGGAAGACTCATATGCATTATTAATAAGGAACTATTTACTTTCCAGCTTATCTCCAGCCAGAGGGTACAGTTCTGAATATGCAAGATGAAAGGGACTTTAGAAACCACCGCTTCACACCCAGGTACTTTACCAAAGAAATAAATCAATCTCCTGAAAGTCACTGGTAACTTGACTTAACTGAGATCCCACACCTCCAGAGATACAGTTTTGGTTTGGCCTGGTCTTTATTACAGCACACCTTTCCCTTAAAGATTGGCACAAGTTCCTTAAGACAGAAGCCATCCTGAGGGAACAGCACAGAATGCCACCCTCACAATCATTCCTTCACTCTAAACTACAACTTGCCAGTGTCCACAGATCAAACTAATGTACTTTGTTCCCATAGAGAACACTTTTGTTTTTTCATCTTGTGCATTACTCTAGGGGTTTACCCAAGTTCAGCCACCAACTCTGATAGACAGTGAAACATTCTCTCTCCTTTGAGATGTTTGGATTGTGCAGACAGAACAATCCTCAATGCAACAGCTAGCCTCAACACAGCAGCTCCTCACTCCTGCCTCCCCAAGAATTCAAGGCAGGTGTGAAGGTACAGAGTTTAGGTCTGATATGGAAAAAATGGTTTTCATTCTGTTCACCTGGTGGTGAGTTCCTTGAGAAGGATTCTGAGGTTGCATCCAGGCTCAGTGGGGAAAGGGGGCTGTGATCACTGGCTTCCTAGGATACCAGGGCAGAAAGGGTGACAGTCATAACACTTGTTACCTTTGCATCTGCTTAGCTTCTTGCTCTTGATTTCTTTCTGCATTTGTTATGCTCTGAATTGAAATGATATTGGAAAATATTTTAGCTAAAATTCTAGACACATAGTCTAAATTTTATACTCATTAGGCCTTGCCAGCAGAAATACTCTTATACTGTTTAAAAAGCAAGATTATGAGGAGAAGATGCTTTTTGTGATCGCTTTAACATTGAAAATGCTTATTTAGCAAAATTATACCTACATCTATGCATACAAGGCTCACTACTTCAAAACTCTGTTTTTAATTATGGTGAGTTCTAAAATTTTTGTAACATAATTAATTGAAGAAGTAATACAGGCCATGGCAAAAATTTTAGAGTATAAGAAAGCATTCCATGAAAAATACTGTAACATCTCATCACCGATAATTAGTTCCAAATGCTTTCTCCCAAGAAGCAATTACTATTAAAAATTCCCTTTCACATCTTTCTAGAAACTTTACTATGTATAAACAGAAGTGTGTATTTATACACATGGGAAGATACTTTACATATTATTCTGCATCTTCCTTTATTTCCACATAAAATTATATCTAGGAGAAAATTTCATATCAGCACAAAGAAATCCTTCTCCGTCTCATTTTTTAGCATATCTATATATTTTCATTTCAAAGATGTTTCTTAATTTGTGCAACAAATCATCTAAAGAGGATGGTTTCTAGATGTTTGCAATTTATCTGTACTATTTTGCAAACAATATTGTTTTTAAAATTCCCCAACACAGAAATTCCTCCCAAGTATGTTTTTGCCCACAAGCGCACATATATGTGTAAGATGGTTTTCTAGAGATGGAGTTACCAGCTCAAAAGGTATCTGCATTTAAAATTTTTAATCAGGCCGGGCGCGGTGGTTCACGCTTGTAATCCAAGCACTTTGGGAGGCCGAGGCAGGCGGATCATGAGGTCAGGAGATTGAGACCATCCTGGCTAACACTGTGAAACCCTATCTCTACTAAACATATAAAAAATTAGCCGAGCATGGTGGCGGGTGCCTGTAGTCCCAGTTACTTGGGAGGCTGAGGCAGGAGAATGGTGCGAACCCAGGAGGCGGAGCTTGCAGTGAGCCGAGATGTGCCACTGCACTCCAGCCTGGGCAGCAGAGCAAGACTTTGTCTCAAAAAATAATAATGAAGTAAAATAAAATAAAATAAAGTTTTTCATCAGTATATTCCAGCCAGCTGTACTCCAAGAAGCTTGTGTGGTTGGCTAGCATTTGAAAAACTGTGCCGAGATAGAAAAAAAAAAAAGACAAAAACAAAACAAATGATTATGAGTTGAATTAATATAACATATTGAAAGTATAAAGGAAACTGATTTACATAGACTCTAGCAACAATAAATAGTTCAGTTTATCAAACATGTATGGAGTGCCTATAGTGCCTATTGTGTACATCTGAGGCAGGTGTACACAGGTGAGTGTGGCTGCATGCCTATCTCTCTGTCTTCACCGTCTCCACCGTCCACTAGTGCAGAGTGTGGGTAAAAATGTGTGTTACAGGAGCACAGGTGAGAAGCTTTCAGTTACGTATGGTGTTGACAAAGAGGAACTCATGTTTGTATACTTTTTGGTATCTCAAACTTCAAACATCTTGCATCTTTAGCCTATAGCATTTATGTACAATTCAGAACAAAGTGATATGCCCACTGTTTCCTGGAAGAAAGAGTGGAAAGAAAAATGAGTTCACATAGGATGTGTATATCTATGTGAGAAAGAGATGACCTGAAATGGGATTGAGGAGTGTGTGATGATGAGTCAAGCGATGAAGCTTAGAGAAAGACAGTTTTGCAAAGTGGCCAACAGGTAATAACGTTTGTCCCTAACCCCTTCACTAATCTTTGGAGGGAGGATGGGCTTTGGTAGCGTTTGGTGTTTTAAACGAGTGATTTCCAAACCTAGAAGTACTTCTGAGTCATTTGGAAACTTTGAAATGCAGATTCCTGGATTCCTGGGCACTAATAAAGGATTTTGATTCATGAAATTAGAGAAGGAGCCCAGGAATCTGTATCTTCCTGTTCAGGTGTATGAATTTATTCAGGTGATCCTGATGCATGGCCAGGATTTAGAACTTTTACAGGAGAGGGCTCCACAGCCTGGAGTTGAAAGGGAAGAAAGACTATCACCTGTTAATGGTGTAAGAAACCCATGTTTAGGCCAAGTGTTTGTAGTGTAGAAAATGTGTGTTTGAATCTCAGGGAGATTGATTCTCCTGTTTTTGAAAAAGTGTATGCCCTGGAAACTGTTATTAGAGAAAGGATGGTAAACAAGGCAGGTCCCCGATGCCTTTTAGTTTGTAGTCTAATTTTTGCTCTATTCAGTGATCCTGGTGAGTGCTTCTCAGTCACACTGTACCTAATGCCTGGGATCCGGCCACAGATAAAATTCATGTTTCCAAGATGGGCCATGAGCATTGTTGTCTTTTTAAAGGTCAAGAGTTGGGATATTGAGAATCCTATCTAGATTTGTATGAGGTTGAGGAAAGAACAGTAGCTTTTCCCCAGCTTTTCTCCTCTCCCAACTCAGCTCCCTTTCTCCCCTGATTTCTGGTGCAGGCAAAGGTACAATCTTGTCAAACACTTAAGATGGAGAGGGAGGGTGTTCATCCTGCTAAGTGGCAAACGCTAAGAGCAGCAGAACACTGATCTTCAGTGACTGGCAGAGGTGTATTCCTGGGTGGGTGGCAGCCCTCCCTTTCCCAACTGATGGCTGCTGCCAGGAACTCTCTACCCAATCCAGGAACCCAAGAGCAGAGGAAAGCTTTTCTCTTCCTAGGGATGGCAGTTTCATTCTGTGGCACATTAGTTCATTGTTTTATTATAAAATTCAGTAATATGCTAGTAAATGTTTGACAGTCAGCTCTGGAAAATACAAAATCCCTGATTCATCACGTTTTTCTAGTTTCATGGTGTACTCTCCTGTGTCTGACTTCGAGCTGAAAGCAGTTTAACAAACAACCATCTTGCGAAATATCCAAAAACTGAACAATTGGCTCTCCTGAGCCTGTGTGGGCAGACTCCAGCCCACCACTAGTTATGTCTTTTTGTCCCCCCCACTCCCACATTCTAATCATTCTTCATTTTTAATAGTTTATTTTACGTAAACATACAGTTGGTACTTAACTGTATCTTAAATATATCCTAATGAAACCATAAAACAAAAACACAAATCAAAGACTGGGGCTAAAGTTTTGTTCCTTTTGCTATGACCAGTGATTTCCATCTCTGTTCTGTTTGTGTTTCATGTAGAGGAACAACTTACCATGTGTCTAGCTAATCTGTACTTTTAATGCACTCGTTGACATGAACATTACAGTTAAGAATAGTGTACAGTATTTCTGTTCATCAAGATCCTATTATAAACCTTATGCCAATAGAGTTACAGTTTTCCCTAAATTGGAAAAAGAAAGCATTTGCTTTAATATTTACTTGTGTTCAAATATCGTTTAGATAAATGGCCTATGTATCTATTATTTATGATTTACTTATGACTCACAAGTTGCTCATTAGATGGCTTTTTGAAGTAAAGTTTGACTTATGATGTGCAAATGTTTATAGGTTTTTAAAGATACAACAGATATATATTTAAATTAAGTCTACCAGCCGGGCGCGGTGACTCACGCCTGTAATCCCAACACTTTGGGAGGCCGAGGCAGGTGGATCACGAGATCAGGAGATCAAGGCCAATCTGGCTAACACGGTGAAACCCCATCTCTACTAAAAACGTACACAAAAAATTAGCCGGGTGCAGGTGGTGCGTGCCTGTAGTCCCAGGTACTCGGGAGGCTGAGGCAGAAGAATGGCGGAAAACCAGGGAGGTGGAGCTTGCAGTGAGCCGAGATTGCGCCACTGCACTCCAGTGTGGGAGACAGAGCCAGTCACTGTCTCAAAAAAAAAAAAAAAAAAAAAAAAATTAATTAATTAAGTCTGCCAAACAGTATAGGAGAGGGGATAGTTGTTTTCTGAGCGTTTATTATTGAAATCCACATGGGAACAAGTTTGCATAGAGAAGCAAAGACATTTACAAATATTCAAAAATGAGCTAACCACTTCTAACATTAGCCCCTAATCAACCCCCTCCACTTGACATCTTATCTACTTAAATACAGAACAAAATGCAATGCAAACGAATTTCAGAGTTAAATTGGAAATCCTTCAATATGTGAAATTTCACTGACGGCAGTGTTGTTGGTGAAAGGCTCAAATCTTGTGCAAAGCCATAAACAAATGATTATCCGTTTGAGTTAGCTGAGTCAAGAATTTAAGGAGAAAAGAAATCTAAGGATAGATTCTTCAAAATTGAATTATTTTAATATCAATAATCTTGATGCAACCAACCAGAAACAAAAATCAGAAACAAAACAAGGGCAGTATAGTCATTGTTGAATGACTAGAAGTCAGTGACTTTTAGAATGATAGTGACTTCTAGAATTGTTGAATTCTAGAAGTCAGCACATAGATGTAATTATAATTTAAATTTCTGATATATAACATAAGTTATTTTCATAATTTGAATTTATTATTGGTTAAAGTCTCATTCAAACTTTTCACCCTCACTTTTTATGATAAAAAGTTTTTTTCTCCTTAAAAAGGATTATTTCAAGTTAGCCTTTCCTGGGAACAGTTATCCTCAAATGACCACAGTGACCTACTGATGAATTCTGTTTGCATCCAGAATTGCCAGGTCTCTATGTTTTTATTAATAAGTACAACAGGAATAATTACTGAGAATGTAATATTGTGTCCAGAATTGGTGGGTTCTTGGTCTCACTGACTTCAAGAATGAAGCCAGGGACCCTCAGGGTGTTACAGTTCTTAAAGATGGTATGTTCGCAGTTTGTTCCTTCAGACGTTCAGATGTGTCTGGAGCTTTTTCCTTCTGGTGGATTTATGGTCTCGCTGGCTTCAGGAGTGAAGCTGCAGACCTTCGCACTAAGTGTTACAGCTCACAAAGGCAGCGTGGACCCAAAGGGTGAGCAGCAGCAAGATTTATTGCAAAGAGTGAAAGAACAAAGCCGCCACGGTGTGGATGGTGACCCCAGTGGGTTGCCACTGCTGACTCCAGCAGCCTGCGTTTATCCCTTTATCTGACCCCACCCACATACTGCTGATTGGTCCACTTTACAGAGAGCCGATTGGTCTGTTTTGACAGAGTACCGATTGGTGCTTTTACAATCCTTGAGCTAGACATAGAGTGCTAGACAGAAAAGTTCTCCAAGTCCCCACTAAGTTAGCTATATACAGAGTACCAATTGGTGTATTTACAAACCTTGAGCTAGATGCAGAGTAGGGATTGATGTATTTACAAACCTTGAGCTGGACACAGAGTGCTGATTGGTGAGTTTACAATCCTTTAGCTAGACACAGAGTGCTAGACAGAAAAGTTCTCCAAGTCCGCACTGGGTTAGCTAGATACAGAGTACTGATTGGTGTATTTACAAACCATGAGCTAGGCACAGAGTCCTGATTGGTGTGTTTGTGATCCCTTAGCTAGACATAAAAGTTCCCCAAGTCCCCAGCAGACTCAGGAGCCCAAGTGACTTCACCTAGTGGATCCCAGCCCCAGGACCACAGGCGGAGCTGCCTGCCCGTCAGGCACCCTGCCTGCACTCCTCAACCCTTGGGCAGTGGATAGGCCCGGGCATCACGGAGCAGGGTATGGCGCCCCTCGGAGAGGCTTGGGCCACTGGGGAGCCCACAGCGGAGCAGGGGGGCTTGGGCATGGTGGGCTGCAGGTCCTCAGCCCTGCCCCGCGGGGAGGCAGCTGAGGCCCGGCGAGAATTTGAGTGCAGCGGGCAGTGCTGGGGGATCCGGTGCAACCTCCGTAGCTGCTGGCCTGGGTGCTAAGCTCCTCACTGCCCTGGGCTGGCGGCGCCTGCTGGCTGCTCCCAGTGTAGGGGCTCGCTGAGCCCATGCCTGCACCCACTGGAACTCACACTGGCCGGCGAGTGCTGCCTGCAGCCCCGGTTCCCGCCTGCGCCTCCTCCTCAACACCTCCCCGCAATCAGAGGGAGCCAGCTCTGGCCTCCGCCAGCCCAGAGAGGGGCTCCCACAGTGCAGTGGTGGGCTGAAGGGCTCCTCAAATGCTGCCAGAGTGGATACCGAGGCCGAGGAGGGCACCGAGAGTGAGGGCTGCTAGCACATTGTCACCTCTCACTATGTGACATTTCACTGTGACTATGCACTCTTCTAAGTACTTTACAGGTGTCATCTCTTTTAATGCTTACAACTACCCTGTGAGGAAGAAACTTCTGTCATCATTATTTTAGATAAAAAAGTACCTGAAGCAGGAGGGTGTTAAGTACTTTTGCCATTAAAACTAATGGCAAAACCAAAATTACTTTTGCACCAGCCCAATACCCTGCTAGAGAGAGCAGGATGTGGACACTGGGAATCTGATGCTGAAGTCTGTGGGCCATGTTCCCATTAACATAATAGGGCCTAAGAAAACCAAAACTCTCAACTCCTCAAAGTCAGAGAGTGACATGACTCCAAGTCGTATTCTTTTCTCCTTTAAAACATAAAATATGTATTAGATGAACAGGAGTAAGCAAACATCTTTAACAGGAAATTCTGTCCTTAGTAACTGGTTTATTCAGATACCAATCAGAGTAAAAGACTATGAGAAACAGCTGCCAGACTGCTTGCCTCATGCACAGAAAATAGTACAGTATTTGGACAATAAATAAGAGCTAACCATATACACCTTACCTGTTCTGGTAGTTACTGAAATAGAATTAATTGAGGGCTGGCGAGTTATACTGTTAACAATAATCATGGTTCCGCTGGCCTCTTTTAGTCAGATAGAGAAAAAAAGTATTGTAGGCCGGGCGCGGTGGCTCAAGCCTGTAATCCCAGCACTTTGGGAGGCCGAGACGGGCGGATCACGAGGTCAGGAGATCGAGACCATCCTGGCTAATACAGTGAAACCCCGTCTCTACTAAAAAATACAAAAAACGAGCCGGGCGAGGTGGTGGGCGCCTGTAGTCCCAGCTACTCGGGAGGCTGAGGCAGGAGAATGGCGTAAGCCCGGGAGGCGGGGCTTGCTGTCAGTGAGCTGAGATCCGGCCACTGCACTCCAGCCTGGGCGACAGAGCGAGACTCCGTCTCAAAAATAAAAAAATAAAAATAAAATAAAATAAAATAAAAGTATTGTAACTCTTGAAGTTACTTATTATTACCGAAAAGTCCCAATTTAATAGGATCAAAAGATGTGTTCTTTATGCAGAAAAAAAAAATCCAGCAATGAAAGTTGAAATTCGAATAATTTTATACGATAGAAGTGTATCCTTTTCCTTAGATTAGTGCTTTTTCAGTTTTTTTATAACTACCTAGGGAAATGAAAGTAAGATAATCATAAATGCCTTTGTATCACTGTAAAATTCATTTTTTTGCATTATCTCAGCAATATTTTTGTTTTTTTAATTAAATATTATTTAATTTGTGCATTGTGGCATTCCTGTCATATATAAGCTGCCAGTTTGAAAAGCAAAGCTCTGTGCTTTAATATTATGCAATGCAAGAAATAACATTTTCTAAACAAATTGGTTTATTTTTTATTGATAATCTGTGGAATGGAACAGGGAGGAATATTACAGCTTTTTTTTTTTTTCTTTTTTAATTATACTTTAAGTTCTAGGGTACATGTGCACAACACACAGGTTTGTTACATATATATATGTGTGCCATGTTGGTATGCTGCAGCCATTAACTCGTTGTTTACATTAGGTATATCTCCTAATGCTTTCCCTTCCCCCCCCCCCCCCACCCCAGGACAGGCCCTGGCATGTGATGTTCCCCTTCCTGTGTCCAAGTGTTCTCATTGTTCAATTCCGACCAATGAGTGAGAACAGGCGGTGTTTGGTTTTCTATCCTTGCGATAGTTTCACAGCTTGTTTATCTTATTCAAGAAAATATCAATGGGCATTTTGGAACATCAGCAGTAGTTGAAGCTACATCTCTGGCCAGCAAAATTAAAGTAATTAGATAGTGTCAGGTACTAATCACTGATGAGACCTGTATGCTTTCTGAAGCTCAGAGCTGGGAAATTAAAGGGCTAAGAAGGATACAAGATATTTTTCTTTGAAGACTACTGGTCTTCCTTTTACTATGTAGTTTGAACCATGTCACATGTCCTACTTTCCTTTTGGCCTTGATAGCCAAGAAGTTCAAAAGTAAGATTTTGACTCAAATTTAGGGTCTTGCATTAAGCCTGTTTTTCCAAGTCTCACCTCTCCTCTTCCCCTTCCTTCTCATCTTTATGACTTGATTTCCTCTTTTATAGTCTTCTGTTCAAAGTTTTAGTATTATTTTTGTTTTCATGCACTGTGGCTGACTGCCACAATTACTGCTTCAGACCATCACTAAGACAGTTACTACTGTTAGTACTTGAGACCATCATTATGACCGTTACTATGTTACTACTTGAGACTGTCATTATGAGACTGAACGAAGGGGAACAAAGGTAGAAGTGAAAACTTAAGACAGAAGAAACTGTTTTAAAGGAAGGAGCCAGGGAAAGAGAAGAGGGTTCCCTGCTTCTAGTGAGCAAAGGCAGCCTCCTCGAGCTTCTTCAGCCCTTCTTTTTTATTGGATAGAAAGAGCAGGGAGGAGGAGGTAACGATTGGTCAGCTGCTTAATTGATTACCAGTTCATATTATTGCTAACAGGCTTGAGATGTGCCTGATCACAAGAAACACTTGTACCTTGGTCGTGACTACCCTCAGCATTCCTTCTGGGCAACGGACGCAGTTTGTCAGTTTGCCAACATCTTGCTTTCATGAGAACATTTTGCTGTTTACTCATATAGCCTCCAGTGGTATACTGAGTTGATCACGACCCTTACTCTTTCGGCCTTCAACAATGCACGATATTTTGCCTTGTTTTAGACATTATTACTGCACAAGGTCTGGAGTCAGACAGGTTGGGTCCAGCTCTTGATTCTGCAACCCACTGTGTGATCTTGGACCCACATCTGAATCCATCTATCCTGCATTTTCCTGTCTGTTGAATGGGGCAGTAATGGTACCTGCCTCTTTGGTTATTGGGAGGATTAAGTGAGTTAATGTTGTATTTATTACGTGATTTAAATGGGAGATCTGGCACATGGTAAGTGCTTAATAAGTGTTAACTATCGAAGAGATAAATGGGCAGACATGCTCACAGGGAAATATAAATAGGCAAATCTAAGACAAAATGCTTTGTAGAAATAATGATAGGTTTAACTATCTTTACTTAAAAAAATTAATTGATGACCACCCTAAAAGCAAACTGTGGCCCTGATGCTGACCAAATTGTAATGACAAATAGAGAAATCTCAAAAATGTAGAATTTGCCATCAATGAAGATGTTCCATAAACTCTTGGAAACTAGATCTGAAATGTTTGGGCTTTCCTATATAAATAAATCAGATGGACATATGTTTTATGACTTTAGTTTCAATTAGCTCCTCTCTGAAAATATCTCTCACAGGTCTGGGCCTATGAGTTCTACCACCCAATACCTAATCAAGAGATCCAGTACCAAAAACATCTGAATCCCATTTCCTACTTGTTCCTCTTACCTGTTTCTTTTTTACTTTCCTGGCACTAAGAAGACTTCTGTGATGTCTCCTTGAAGGAGTAAAGGGGAGAGAGAGAGACCTGAAATGTATTGATTCCCTCTATGTGAACCAGATCCTGTTCTAGAGGTTCCACCTGCATCCTCATGTTGGTTATTAGTATCTCCACTATAACAGGCGGATATTATTATCTCCACTTACGTCGCAGGTTCAGGAATGTTAAATGAATCTCCCAGTACCCTATATTTACTAAGTGACAGAGTTGGATTCAAATCCAGCTCTATTTGACACTAAAGTCAATTCTCTTTCTGTTAATATCTCTAATCACTCTACTACCAAGTCAATGGGCAGAGATTGCTAGAATGCATTAATTTGGTCTTGCATAATTAGGCATCTTTAGTAAAGGATGTAGGGTGTGGATTATAATTCCCTGGTGTAAATTTCTTGAGAGGATTTTCTGGGCAGTTTAACATTATTCATTTCATCGTCAAGATTGTAGTCTCATGTCAATAGCCTTCTAACAATCTCTCATCATTTATTATTTATGGCCCCAGACCTTCTTGATGACTCACAGCTAAGCTCATTTCCTAAACACTATCTTCTATGAAGCCATTTTTATTAGTTAAGGTGCAGGCTATACTTTTGTAATCAAAAGACTCCAAAATTCAGTGGCTCAAATAAAAGACTGTTCCTCTCTTGAGGAACAGTCCAGGGCTTGCAGGAGGTTCTGCTACCCTCAAAACACGGCTTCTAAGGTGGCCTCTTTCCCAAGGAACGGAGAAACAGGGAGACCAAGGCAAGGAGATGGCCCAGAAACGTACATGTGACTGCCACTCACGTCTCATTGGCTCACACTAACTCATACCTACATACTGGGGTACAATCAATGCTCTTTGACTCATCACCCCTGAAGACTAAAAACTAAAGCCCTGTAAGACTCCTTACTATCTGCTAGATTGAAGGTCACCAGGCTCCCATGCCCTCTATGAAGAGGTCCTGTTGGGCTCATTCCATTTTTTCTCTAGAGACTCACTAATGCAGGGTTGTAACAACCTTACAGCTGATAAGAAATATTTTAAAGCAACAGTTATGGTTTTGACATATACTGTATAATAGTCTGTATATTTTAAGCCCATCAGTTGAGTTGAAAAAACTCTAGCCCCACTCTAGGATAGAGAGTGCTGCAGATATGATGAGAAAAATTAGATTTCTGCTCAGACTAGCTATAGAGACAAAGATTTATGTTTATATTATAAAAACACAATCACCACACTGTAAAGATAATTTCAGAAATTAAATATCTTTTTTTATCCTGTCACCCTCTGCAAACCTCATTTTTTTTAAAAAAAGTGAATATGTTTTTATTTGCATGGATATCAGTTGACAGTGAATATTCAGCAACTCAGAATTTTGCAAATGTTGTTCTTCTAAAATATCTTGCTATGATTTTGTGTTGTTTTGATTTTTAAAAAAAAAAAAAAAAACGAAAATACATCTGATAAGAAATCTGGCCCAAGAGAATTTAGAGCACAAAGCTTACAGAAATTGCAGTGGATTTGTTCCACAACCTGGTGCAGAGCTAAAAGCAAAGTAAAGACATGTTTCTCTGCTCTTGAACAGTCCTCGCTGTTTCAATCAGCAGCAGAGAGCTGTATCGCTGAATTTCTTGTAGCAGCATGCATCATTCATGACCTGATGGAGTAGACAAAGTGCATAACAATCGATGCAGAAACCCTGTGCCGCATGAAAAAGTTCACCAGTAGGTTACAGACTTCTCAGATTTTGTTTTCTGCTGATCAAGGATATTTCCTCCTCCCATTTCAGAAACAAATTACTGATACATTTTGATAGTGACACTTTGACCAGATATTTCTCCTTTGATTTATATGCTGATTTGGGTGATGAGAGTTTTGGCAACTGTTCTAGTGAAATAGAATTTCATGGTCAGTACTCATTAAAATAAAAACTAAGCAGAAGAATGATAGAATGATAACTTGGCATATTAAAGTATTAGACTAGTGGCTTTAAACCTACTTTTTCTTGCTCAGAATAGATTGGTGTTGGGGGAAGGCACTAAAGTACCTTTTTTAAAAAAAATAATTTTTGCTGGGCACTGTGGCTCACGCCTGTAATCCCAGCACTTTTGGAGGCCGAGGCAGGTGGATCACCTGAGGTCAGGAGTTCAAGAGCAGCCTGACTAACATGGCAAAACCCCATTGCTATTAAAAATACAAAATTAGCTAGGTGTGGTGGCGTGTACCTGTAGTCCCAGCTACTTGGTAGGCTGAGGCAGGAGAATTGCTTGAACCTGGGAGGCAGAGTTTGTGGTGAGCCGAGACGGTGCCACTGCACTCCAGCTTTGGCAAGAGAATGAGACTCCGTCTCAAAAAATAAAAAAAAAAAATCAATTTTGATATACAGGCCCTCCTATTCCTGCTCATACTATCTATCCCCATCATGCCACCCCGATAGTAACCGTTTGTATTCATTTCTTTTTGCACTTTCGTATAAACACAGTCACACATCATTCTTGGCCAGGCGCGGTGGCTCACGCCTGTAATCCCAGCACTTTGGGAGGCCAAGGCAGGCGGATCATGAGGTCCAGAGATCGACACCATCCTGGCCAATATGGTGAAACCCCAACTCTACTAAAAATACAAAACAATTAGCCAGGCGCAGTGGCACATGCCTGTAGTCTCAGCTACTTGGGAGGCTGAGACAGGAGAATCACTCAAACCCGCGAGACAGAGGTGGGCCGAGATCGTGCCACTGCACTCTAGCCTGTCAGCACAGCCAGACTCCATCTTACCTGGTGCTACATATACTGCTGCCTACATTGTTTTTCTCACATAATGTACCTTAGCTTTCAATATGAAGATATAGGCAGCTCCCTCATTCTTTTATAGAACTATATATTTTTCTGCTCTATGGATGTGGCAAAGTTTATTTAACCAGTCTAAGGGGCATTGTTTAATTAAATCTTCGACTACCCTGAAAGATAGGCGTATTATTCTCAATTTGCAGAGAAAACCAAAGCTCTGAGACTTTCTATTGTGCTTTCATGATCATCTCTATCTTTCAGATCTGATAGATTGGGTCGTATTATACTACCATGATGGAAGCAGTACTATAAGTTCTAAAATATTGGGTGTTCTTCATAACATCTTTCCACGTATGTTCACAAGCAAGGTTTTGAATAACAAAGGTTCTAAACTTAAGAATACATGAGAATCATTTGATTCCTTTGAAAAATGCAGATTCCTAGGCTCCACACTCATAAATGCTCACTTGTATGCTTAGAGTCAGTCACCAGAACACTGTTATCCCAGGATGCCCAACTTCAGCATGGCCACTCACATAGCGTGTAACATATAGGTCCTGTTTGGCAATCACCGTTTTGAGCATACACCCAGATGATCTGGGGGCAGTAATCCCTGGGCCACACTCTAGGACACACAGCTGTAGACAGTCTCTGGAAGCACATACTATTTGTGTAGGACATCATGTTTTGTAGTTAGCACCATCCTGGTCCCACCACCACCTGGTTCAGTGTGGTGCTCTGGGCCAGGCTTTGCTTTCCAGGGCACTTGGCACCCTGACTGTGTTCAGGCCACCTTAGACTCCAGTGGATGCAGGAAAGCAGGAAGCTGAATATCTCTTGTTCCTTTGGGATTAGGAAAGAGTACAGTTCTCTGTAGCAAATTTGCATATAAATAAGTTCTGTTGAATTCCCAATTCCTGAGTGCACCAAGAATTGAAAGCATGTGCAAGACATTTAATTAGGAAACTCAATCTCCAATAAGGTGGAAAACAAGGAAATCTTCCATGAAGAAGAGTTGCTTCCTGAACTTACCTTTCCCATTTTGAAAGGTCAGGAGTCATAAGAATGGGGCCATTTCCATGAAACTAAACACCATAGACAATCAGAGCCAGAAGAACCATCAGAGAGCATATGAGACGGAGATTCTTAATCCCCCAGAATGGCTTCCAAGTATCAGCAGAAGCCCTGAAATCATGAACAAAGTGTTGCATCAAGAGAGTTTCTGAGCTCCTCAAAACAATTAAGAATCACTAACATTGCCTAGCACTTGATTTTACCAGTGATGAAACAACAATCTAATGACTTGCCAAAGTAACACCCTAATTAGTGGCAGAGACGGGGCCAAAACATGGAGATCTTAATATGTGGCCATTGATATCTCCAAGGACTTTAAAAATAGTACATGAAGGTGACCCAGTAAGAGCCCTTGGCAAGAAACGTGCAGTTGCCAGGAACTGTAATCTTCATATTAGGAAATATTAACTGAGCATTTAATTTATGCTAACGACTGTCCTAAGTACTTTATATGTTAACTCATTTGATTTTTCTAATTTCCCCAGAAAGTAAGTGATATTATTGCTAAATATTGTTATTGTCATTGTTATCTTCATCCTTTTTATATGTGAAGAAAATAAAGTACAAAGAGATGATTTATTTGCCAGGATTTAAACTCCAGCAGTCTGGCTGCATAGCCCATATTCTTCATCACTGTGCTATGCTACTTCTTTCTATCAAGTCTTTTCCTGCTAACTTCTGCACTTCGGCATGAGTGTCAAATGAAGAAACACCACTGGTATGTTTTCAATGATAAAAGACTGGATGGTTATATACTAAAAGATCAACAGCACTTATCTCTGGATCATGCAGTAGTGGAATTTAATTTTTGGTTGGTACTTTCCACTTTCCAAATTTTCTACAAAATATATCTGCTGTCTTGCTAGTTGAAAAAAATATATATTCTTTAAAAATACTATACACACTGTAAGGAACCTAGAAGTTAATTGCCTCCTTGTTTTGTCTGAAGCCATGTTGACCTCTGTACACATTCATTGTCAGGTTTTAGGCCTCTGGGGGTATATTCTTGCCTATCGTTGGAGTGCTTTTGTACATGTGGGAGTTTCAAGAGCTGACAGAACTGTATTGGTGCCTTCATGGGTTGAAATGTGGTACCATGGTGCTAACCCCTAAAATCAACAGAAGGAAACAGTTTTTTTCCAAACCTCTATCTGTAGAACAAAAAGAATGATAGTTGGTGTGGGTTGTTATGAATGTGTAGTTTAGAAGGTGTTAACTTTTGATTTCAGAGAGATGAACATTGAGTGGACCCTAGTGAGACTAGATAAAAAGAGAGAACAGGGGCCAAGAGAGACTGACAGGGGGAAAACCTGTGGATAGACCACATAGGAAAAGGTGGTCTGAAGAATACACTACCTTCAGCCATGATTCTACATCTTATAAAAAAGAGAATAATTTAATATTCAACAGCCTTCAGTGCTAGTCAACAATAATTTATCAGTGTACGTCTTGATATTCCAAAACTCAGAGTTGTTAATTATACAGCAACTTAAAATGTGACCCCACTCTGCATATAAGACCATCAGAGGCCCTCTCTGTTCTAAGCTGTTACAAAACATTAAAACAACTTAATGACTGCATCCCATCTGCCATGACCCCATTCACAAACATTTATAGAATCCATTATTTACGACTGGGAAGACCTGTGTCATGGAATTTGTTACAATTTCAAACATCAGGTTAATGGGCAATTTCTTGGAAAGTCTGCACAGAATCCATTTCTTATGATTTTATCTCTTGGTATGAAAATCAGACCACATCTCAGTTTCTCAGGAAACTTAGCATTTCTAAGGTGTCAAACTATGCCATAGCCAAGTTTGCCAGTATCTGAATAATAAAGATCACTAAGTCCAATCTTGTTTAGGTGTTATTGTCATAAAGATATGAAGTATTTCATTTTAGTGAATGTTTCAGAAGACAGAATTTATAACTGTAAAGTTTTGAAACTTATTTTTTTCTAACTTTAAACATATAGTTAGGAACATTTCTCAAATATGCGATACATTTCTGTCCTTTCTGAAGCAAAGCAATCTGGGTGACTAGGGGCCATCATTACATAAACAGTGTCTTATTCTTGAGAAGTACTGATGCATGGACAGCAGTTTTCCCCTACACTTAAGTCCCAGATGGCTGTGCTGATTCACTTTTGTGTCTGCATTTGTTGGATTTTTGATCTCTTAGTATCCCACTGCCATATGTCATTGCTTGTTTTTCTAGCATATCAGTCTCTAGAAATGCCCAGCCTCACACGTATTGTGTTGCTTCGCTCCTACTGTGTACTTAGAAAACTGATAAGAAAGTGTGTGCAAATTAGACTCTGTGTGAAGAGTGGAGTGTGTTCTTGTGTATAAAATGCATGAGTTTCAGTGCACAGACATGTGATACAAATTTTGTTTGCTTTCCTCAATCTCCTTGTTCTCAGGATTGCTTTAGATAATTGAGGTGATTTGATAAGTGATATTTTAGATAAGTAATATTTTGCTGAATCATCAATAGATGTTTTTAATGAATTCACTTAATAATATGCCCTCAAAATACTTAGAATACATTTTGGCCCCATTGTTTAGAAATGTAGGATGAGCAACTGAGTCAGAGAATTCTGTGATTGTGATTTGACTATATTAGCTGGTCAGTAACAGCACAGATGGTCCCTTAAATCTCCCAGTGTTCAGAGTGCTAATTCATTGATTTACTCATTAAAGTGGTATTTAAAAAGGAATAATTTTATTCCTGTATGCATAATGATTTCAATGTTAAGAGAGAACAGAGGTTCATGGAAATATAACACTAAAAGAACTTTAAACCAATTAGAGGCATTTTTAATAACTTAGCATGAAAAGTCATCTTTACTTGACAGTCCCCCTTGTTTGAACATGTTTTCTTCATCCGTTAGCTTTGAGATTCTTAAGTGACTGTTACCTTCTACCATAAAACTCAACTTTGTGGCATTGTTCATTATACAGAGATGTGGACAAGTTTCACTCATAAAATATTATGGAAGTTCTGATATACTAATTGCTTACAAGCCCTATCACATAACTACAGTAAAGTGTGTTATAAACAATCAACTCCTGCTAGACATTCACCTCTAATTTACCTTGTTTAAAACTAATTACTTCCAATATGCCTCCTCCTAGTATGCCTATATATTAATTCAACTTTTTGAATAACTTGAATGTACCACGACCTACCCCAGACACTTGAACATAATCTCAGCCTACAAGAGTTTCTGGGCTAATAAGATAGCAGTAAACCAATAATGTCAGTAAAAATTACTTTATTACAATTAAGATGAAGGTTATGAGTTAGAAGTTCAGCATAATATGAGAGGGTAGTATTAAAATCATATTTTGAAAATTTCTTTAATGGGAACTCCATATCATGAGTTTCAAATTCTTATTGGCTGTTTACTCATGTTGCCTATCATATACATTTCTTGTTTTTCCCCTTCCTATGTTTCCAACCTAATTTAACTCATTCCAGTAGGCATGCCATGGTGCCCTTTAGTTCTGGGTCCTTTCTAGATCTCTATTCAATGACTTTCAGTCTCTTCCACATCTCTCTTCTTATACCGTAACTCTGGAAATGTCACCTGGAAGAAAAGGAACACTTCATAGACACCTTTGGTGGTGTTTCTTTATCAGCAAGAGGAATGCCAGGCTTTTTATACTGCATTCCAGGGTGTTCTCAGTCTATGTTTCCAGCTTTATCTTGCAATAGTCCCTAAAGCCACCCTCAGCCGTCTTTGTCTACTGAATGTCTCCTGAATGTGCATTTATGCTCATTATTAACTACATTAGCTATGCTGTCCTGCCTCTGACTATTGAATCCCTCCAATCCTCATCTTTCAGTATAGATTCCTCCCATGAAGATTTTTACAGTCTACAGGGCATTCTGCCTTCACTGACCTTATAATATTAATTTATATTTGTTACTTAACAATGCAGTCCTGCCATTTCATTATATTGTAACATGCGATTACACATCCAGGCCCAACAGTTTCTAAACATCAAGGACCTAGTCACTTTCAACACACAGCACATGCCTTGTGTGAGTTAGGTACCCAATAAATATTTGCCAATTTCATAAAAGAAACTGTAACTGTACTCAGCTACGCTATCGATCTCCCATCAAGGAGCACTGCATAGGAACAGTATTCCAGGCTCCTCAGAGTTGTCAGGTTTAAGGGCTTTGTGACTTTCCCAAATGGCTCATGGGAGGAAGGTGAGTGCTGTGATAGACATGAATCTAGACATGCTTTGATGATTGCTTTGATGATGTGACCAGTATGGCTGGATTCTAGAGATAGGAGATACAGTATTATTTAGTTGTTACTTCAGAAAGCAAGGTTTGTCTTCCATGTGAGTCCTTGTCTCAACAATATTTTATTGCCGTTTTTCTCTCCTGAGAATGCAAGAGTGTCTTAGTCCATGTTGTGTTATCATAACACAATACCACAAACTGGGTAACTTATAAAGAAAATAAATTTATTTCTTTATAGTTCTGGAGGTTTTAAGTCAAAGGTAGAGGGGCCCACATTTGATGAGAGTCTTCTTGCTGTATTATCCATGGTAGAAGGCGGAAGGCCAAGAGAGGGTGTGAGTGAGAGGGGAGGGGAGCTGAACTCATCCTTTTATCAGGAACCAACTCCTGAGATAACTAATCCACTCCCATGATAATGGCATTAATTCATTCATGAAAGCAGAGCCCTTACTACCTAATCACCTCCTAAAGGTCCCTCTTCTCAACACTGTTGGATTGAGGATTAAATTTCCAACACACAAATTTTGGGGGTTGCATTAAATTCATAGCGGTAAGTATATTGAATTTGCATTTGCTCAAAGAAACAAAAGTATTTAGAAAGCAAATCAGCAGTTTTAAGCATCACTTCACTGGTTGTAGCGAAGTTGGCATATGTTTGGAAAAATCTGTTTTTGTATGGTTTTATACTGTGTTTGTATTGATGTTCTTGCAATGAGCAGAATATAAAATTTTTTCTTGTTCTTGAATAAAAAATTGAAGGCATAGAAAGGAGGGTATTCAGACCATCACATTGGCTGGCTTAATATAAAGACATAAAACTGAAATGCCCTAAAGAACATCTTATTAGACTCATTGGCATATCCTGCATTTTAATAAAGGGAAGGTGGATTAAAACCACAGAACATAAACAATTGGCTTTCTGAACTCCTGAAGGTAAGATGACATATTCCTGGAAAATCCAGGGAGGTAGCATTGGGGGCTGTAGGTGGTTGTTTAATATTTATTATGAATCTTCTTGGAAAATTGCTCTACATCTTTAAATTTTTATTACCCAGCTGTGGACCATGGAAGACATTTCTAGGCTCTAGGGTAGCATAGCAACTGCAGAGGCTAGAGTTCCCTGGAAGCAGTGAGGCCATTCCAATCCACATTTCTGAGGTCTTCTGTGGTCAAAGGAGAAGATTTGATTCCATGGTCACTATGGGCTTCTAGGTCAGTGGGGTTACGGGACCTATGTCAGGGGTCCCCTTACCCCTCTTCCCTTGGGTCCAGAGACGCACTAGGAAGACTCACAAGATTCCTACAATCATATTCATGTCTGAGATTTATTACGCAGTAAGGATACAATGTAAAATCAGCAAAGGAAAATGATGCAAGGGTGAAGTTCAAGGACACTAAGCACAAGCTTCCAAGAGACCTCCCTTCTGAGTCCCACAGGGTGTGCTAAATTGCTCCAGCAATGAGGTATGGCAGCACATATGAAATGCTGTCTACCAGGGATGCTCACTAGAGACTGAGTACCTCAGTTTTTATTGGGACTGGCTACATAAAAATTGGTCACTCTCTGCCTAGAACATACCAAAATTCCAGACTCCCAGGAGGAATGTATGTGTTTATCATGAACCATATTGCTTTCAAACATTTTAGGCACAGTGAGTCACTCTTCTCTGTCCCGGAAATGGTGGAAAACTTCCCAATATCCAGCTTTCCTGATGCCAGCCAGGGGTCAGTTTTGCAAACAGGATTTTCTAGGAATAACAGTCTCTGGCCACCTCTGTTGATTCCACACCACACAAGCTCCATGTGCAACTGCCTTTGAGGACTATATGATTGGGATGTCCCACGCCAGTAAGTTATCTCTTTTATCCATTCATTTAAAAAGATTACATATTCCCCATGGTAGTGCTGGAAGTGGCCTCTGTCCACCTCTTCAGCCACATAGTAAACTACTGACCTCTTTGTTCATAATGAGTCAGCCACATTGACCTCCTGTCAGTTCTTCCAGTGATCCAGGTGACTTTCTGTTTCAGAGCCTTATTGTACACAGCACCTGGCTGAGTACTGTCCATTCTTCAGCTCTCACCCTGGCCAATACTTGTTAAGAAATATCTTCTCTGACCCTCTTTTTAGAGGGATAAAGACCCAGATGAGATAAAGACAGACTTTTTACTCAATTTCAGACTACTCTGCTTTTCTCCTCCTCAGCATTGATGACAATTGCAATTAAGGCACAAAATTAATGTTTTAAATATATTTTAATATTTGTCCTCATAGCTAAGTATAAGGTAGCTTGACTAGGCAGGGACCATGCTTATCTTGTTTGCAGCCATATCCCTAGATGACTAGTACCTATGGTCAACCAGTATTGGTTTAATGAAAGAATACATTCAATGTTTTCAAAGAGTACTGTCAATGTTTAACAAATAAAGCTTTGCCCTGTCCCAGATGGATTTGTCACATTGGATAGGAAGGAGTCAAGCAAACAGATGATTAGGATGCATGCCAAAGATTGAAGAGACCACGACTCACGGCCCATGCTTGTGATTTTGAATCTTACAATTGCACAGTAAATAAAATGTTTCCACATAGAGTTACCCCTTAGTAGCTGCAGGGGAGCACTGAGAGTCAGACAGGCCTGGGTTTGAAACACAGTGCTTCTACTTGTTGAATGAAGTTGGACATGTTACTGAACTTCCAAGAATCATATTTTTCCTTAGCATGTTACACATTTGATCTTACAGCTTCATCTGTCCAACCTCAGTAGTTGAACATAAAGTGCTGAGCACAGTGCCTGATGTATAGGAAGTGCTGAGAAATGTTAGCTGTGGTCTTGAAACTGTCCAGCTGGATAGGAGCTTTGAGGCTACCCTGTCTTTCCTCTCACCCAGTCAAGGAGTCCCTTTTCTAACTTACTTCCACAGAACACAGTTACGGTAGAAAGCTGGTCCCTGGGAGCATCACTGCTTCAAGAGGAATCCTACTCAGCTGTGATGATTAGCAAGCTCTTGCTTGCATTGATCCCAGATGTGCCTGCTATAACTTCTAACCTTGGACTATAATTCTGTTTGCTTGGGCAATACAGAGCAAATCTGATTCTCTTCTACGTTTCAGACCATCAAATGTTTGAAGATAGCTCTCAGGTCAAACCCAGACTTCTTTCCTTCAGAGTATGTATCTGTAACGTTTTCAACCACTCCTCATACCATAGTTTTCACACCCTCCTAGTTTCCAGACCCCTTGTAGTCTTGGCTGCTCCAGTTGGACACTGTATTAGTCAGGTTTCTTCAGAAATACAGAATCAATAGGGTGTGTGTGTATGTGTGTGTGTGTGTGTGTGTGTGTGTGTAAAGGTTTGTTTTAAGGGATTGGCTCTTTTTTTTTGTTTGTTTGTAAGTATTGGCTTATATGTTGCTGGCAAGTCCAAAATCTGTAGGACAGGTTGACAGACTAGAGAATGAGGGAGGAATTGATGCTCCAGTCCTGGAGCAGAATTTCTTCTTCCAGGGAAACCTCAGTTTTTGCTGTAAAGGCCTTCACTTGGTTGGATAAGTCCCACATACATTATCAAGGATAAACTTCTTTATTTAAAGTCAACTGATTATAGATGTTGATCACATTTACAAAACATCTTCCTAGCAATAGCAAAATTAATGTGATTAAATAACTGGGTACTATAGCCCAGCCAAGTTGATATAACATTAGCTATCACAGGCTGTATCCTTAAAGTATGGTTCTCAGAACTAAACAGGAAACATTTGCTCTGATCAGGGTCCAACCCAGGGAAACTATTAGCTCCTTTGGTTTGGAAACTACTTTAGTATGAGTGTGTTTTAAGGTTTTATTAACTTTTTAATATACAGACTATACTGACTTGTTTGCATTGAGCATGTATACTACTCTTGCAAGCAGGAGGCCTGGAGTCGCCTAGAGAAGTTCAGATGGAGAGTGCCTGGCAAAAAGGGAAATCCCAACATTGCAGGGAAGAGGGTGAGGAAGAGATGCTGTCAAGAAGCCTGGAGGGAGTGGAGATGATTATGTTTAACACATTCCTTCTTTGGTTTTGGTAACCTTTAACAAGTCTTTCTCCTCCAGCCCTTCTCTTCAATGGTCCCTGCCACCTAGAGCTGCTAGCATAGTATGGATTAATAGTGACTGGTTAAAAAAAAAAAACTCAAATAAACAAAAACTTCAGACAAATCCTAGAGTTTGTTTGAGCAAAGAACAATTCATGAATGGAGCAACATCTTAAACCAGTGGAGGTTTAGAAAGCACCACCCAGCAGTGTTAGCAGTGAGCTTTTATAGTCTGGATAGAGAAGCAAAGTAAACAAATCATCTGAGTGACTACTATGGTGTGATAAATTGGCAGCCTGTGATTGGCTGAAACTCAACTGATTGTTATATTCCAAGTTAAGTTTTGGCTTATTTACATAGCAAGTTAGGTTACAGTTTGCTATATAAGGACTTGAGGTACAGAGGCAGTCTCAGGCCAAATTTAAGTTAATTTAACATGACTTATGGTGTTATGTCGATTACAAGTTATTTACAGCCTAATAGATCACTCTAGAAATTTGAAAAGCATGTCACAGAAATGCATTCATTGCAGGAGAACTAACTCCAAAGATAGGCAGGGAAGGAAATATTTTTGGAAACTGGTACAAGATTCATCAGGTAGACCAGCTGTGTCCTCCTCTCCATTTGTGAAATCTGTCCACTGTCTCTGTCAAGAGACTGACTTCACCAAACACTGTATCCATTTGATTAGCCTTCAGAGCCAGCCCTCCTGCAGCTGTGCAGCTGTGCAGTCTCTGTCCCTGGTTTGGCTTCCTAATTCCCATATTAATATCAAGAGGGCCTGGGCAGCTGAAGAATCAGCAGGAAGTAAACAAGAGAATGGAGTGTGTCACTTCAAAAATGGTATAAGCCATGCAGGCTTATAGTATGCAGCCTTATATCCATCAGCCAAAGCTACAGGCTGCAAAACTACTTCCATGTGGCTGCACAACTTGCTTAAAGCATGTATCTAATATTATTTTGGAAATATCAAGGCTTGTGTTAGACTCTGCCCTAGGTTCTTTCTGTTGCTGAAGTGGTAGCAATTTCTAGTGCTTTGTTTTACAGGGATACTATCTGTACCATTGATAACACACAAGATAATGTTAGGTGCTCCATGGATGACCTTTTTAACTCTAGACTTGTATGTTTATGTATTTTAATGCATATTCTTATGAGGTGTAAGATTTTATTTGTTTGAATGCATATTTTAAAAGGATAATTTTAACACGTAACTGCCTATTGCTTAAAACATGTAAAGGTAAAAATTTGAGTCTATTTTAAATCAAATGTTGAAAAGTAACAGTACAGACAATATTACAGCTATGGGAAAGTTGAAAACTTGCCATGAGAATGACTTAAATTGGAAAACACATGACCAATGGGAAAATGTTATACTTTATCATCAGAACTTGGTTCAGATTTTGGCTTCCTTATGATCTCCTTAAGGTCTTACCTTCTCACCTATAAAAGGCAAATGATAATACTTAACCTTTAGGATAGGTCTGAGGATTAGAGCTAATAATATGAAGTGCCAGACACACCATAGGCACTCTCTAAATAGCAATCATTGCTTTTAGTACTGTAGATCTCTTCGAAGACAATGGCACACCTATAGAAAAGATAAGAATAGAAGGTAGAGACCTAGCGTCAAGAAATAAAAACAGAAAATGATTTAAATCCATGAGGCTGCATCAGTCTAACTAAACAGCAGTCTAGCTAACCCTGCTGAGAGCACTCTGTTATCTGACACCAGCTTCAAATACAAAAGCAGAATGAGAAGACAACAACCTAGCCAAGCCCAGGCTAGGGCTGCACGAAAATAGACTCAATGGTAAAGAAAGTGTCCTGAGAGTTTCAGTTAAAGGTTCACAGAAGAGCAATGGACTGCCCCCTGGCCCTTCAGAGGAAAGTCAAAAAGTGACCGTCGGATCTCCTGGGCAAGTGGAGAAGCAGTAAGAAAGGCATAGAAATCCAACTCTGTGTCAAGGGAGTCATGAGCAGATGGCATGGGTGTCTGGAGACTTAACAAAATGGAAGTAACACAACGGCCAAATCTTTTATCCACTTTCTCTATTTTGTTGAAATCTAAAAGAGAGCACCCATGCTTGTCATCAAATGCCAGGAACCCCCAAAACATTTCTTCTCATTGTTTTGTCCATCTTAGTCAATACATTGATACGATTTTCCTCACAAGACCAAACAAGTTCCAGAGTGTGGATGAATCCAAGCATGCTACAATGCTTTGCTAGGGCTGCCATAACAAAGTAACATACACTGGGTGGTCTAAACAACAGAAATTTGTTTTCTCACAGTTTTGGAGACTAGAATTTCAAGATCAAGGTGTCAGAGCGTTGGTTTCTTCTGAGGCCTCTTGAGTTGGCTTGTAGATGACCACCTTCTCTGTATGTCTTATAGTCTTCCCTCTATACTTGTCTGTGTCCTAATTTCTTCTTCTTGTAGGGATACCAGTCATATTGGTTTAGGGCTCACACTAAAGACTAAATTTTAACGTAATAATTTTTGTGAGACTCTTATCTCCAAATACAGTCTCATTATGCAGTACTAGGGTTAAGACTTCAACATGAATTTTGGCAGACAAAATTCAGTCCATAACACATGTCCATTGACCACTCCTGGAAAGGTAGAATTCACAGTGTGACCCTCTAACTGGACATAAGAAGCCTATCTTTATATTTATGAAGAGTGTCTCATTATCCATATCTTTGCAGTGTATCCTAAGGATCAGAGTCAAATCATCTTTCTCTGAAGTTTCAAAATTAATAAAACTAGTTTTCCTTTGAACATAATATGAAAAGATTAGACCAAGAGGCAGCACACTGTGATTAGTGTGTTAATTTCCATTCACAGACAATGAGTCCTTTGTAAACACTAGAATATAATATTAATATATTCTTCCTCAATTTTTCTAGTACCAATTATACCTTCAAGGATGTTGTTTTGATACTCCTTTAAACTTGTTGTGAATCGTGCTCTGCCATCAGATACTTGAATGTCTTTGGGTAAATTTGCTCTAGGTCTAGTCCATTCATGTGTAAAATTGGGATGATAATTACCTGATAGGGGTGTCCAAGAGGATAAGAGGAGATAATGGCTCTAAAATACTTTATACAAGGACTGACATACAGCAGGTGCCCAATACATGGTAGGTAAAACTATTAGGTTATTTGTATACAGACTATATGGGAAAAAGGCTGCATTTCTAGATATTGGGCTGGGAAAGCAACAGAGAGAAAGGGATGGGCCCCTTAAAACTATATTCTCTGTCAAAAGCAGAAATTCTTCCGGTTTACTCCCAAATCATTCATTCAAAACAACATTTATTTATGAACTCAGAAAGATACACTAATATTGAACTGCAGCAACCCTGGCACATATAATATTGTCTTTAAGGAATTGGCATAAAGATCTGAACTCCAGTGACTTCTGTCTACATCACCAATTCCTTTAAGACAGCAAGCAGCAAGGCTAGAGATTCTATAATAGGTATGTATTTGAACTCTGAGAACTGAGGCTACTCTTCTTAAAAAATGTTCCAATTGAATATAAGAAATGACGTATGTTGAATACTTTCCTGCCACTCACAAGCTCTGGTTATAAAAATATATGCTGAGAACTAGGAAGCTGGACACCTTGTTTTTGCCCTCTTGATTCTATTACTCATCATTCTTTACTTTTCCAAACTCTTTGCGAAATCTTGAAGACATCTATAATTTTATCCATCTTATTATCTCCAGTGATTGATGTCTAATTATCTTGACAGCCTGTTCATTATTTCTATTATCTACTGCACTATCTTTAAGTTTCTACTGACTCTTACCCAGATTATTATTTTTATAACCAGTCTCCCTGACTTGATTTGCTCTCCTCTTCAATCCATCTCACTTGCCTGATTAAGTTTCTTAAAAGGTACCCTGTCTGAACCACCTCTTGAAATCGTAAATGGTCAGTAAGCTGCCTCCCAGATGATCTAAATACAACCTAAGCTCTAACCTTAACATGACTTAATAATGCCTCACTTCCTCACTTTTTTCCAATGAACCAGAATGTCCAAATCTACTCTGAACCCACTGCTTAAACTACAAACATAGCTAACATTTGTTGAGTGCTGCCTAGCAGTCAGGCATTGTGCAGAAGGCTTTATATGCATCATCTTTTAAAATGATCACCTTAACCCTGCACGTTATTATAAGCTACTGTTATTGCCTTCATTTTGTAGAATGGAAATGGGGACTGAAGAGGTTAAGGGCTTTCCTAAGGTCATCAAAGCCCTAGTGACCGGGTTGAGTTTACCTGATTCCAGACAACCCTTCTGCCCCAATCCTGCTCCTTCAGATTTGCCAGTCAGTCCTTCAGGTTTATCCAAACCATCTTCTCTAGTGAAATTGCAAGTTCCTTTGTTATTAGAACCGGGGGATGCCAACTATATATTTTTATTCCTTTAAAGATATAGCATGGTTACAGCCTTCAGTCAATATGCAATAAATGTTTGATGAATTAGTAGATGAAACAGGTCATTTCAGATAAACCAGACAATGAAAGTAAAAAGAAAAGTGACACCTAGTGCTACTGGACTATTGGATGGACTGACTTACATAAACAAAAGCTGAGCTGCATTAAATTTTATTTCACTTCATAACTACCTCAATAATCTATCTCAAGGGCAGCATCAACAGATTCTATGAAGCTTATGAGTTCATACCTATGAAGGAAAATTGCTGATGTGTGGCCTTCTAAAGAGGGGAATAGAGTTTCATAGCAGGCATCCTGAACGATAACCAAAGATGCACACCCCTGAACGTGGGAAGCATCTCAAGAAGTCCACAGAATCTTGGAACTGTGATGTTTGCTTAGCATCAGTACAACCACTGGGTCTTCTTGGGTAAGCTGCTTCCTCTTTGGACCAAGTTCCTCATCTTTAATCTGAGGCAGCTGAAAAGTCATCTTTCTACCCCAATGCCTAGCTTCAGCTTTTCATGTACCACACATCATGCTAAAGGCATACATATATCAATGGTGGATAGCACAGTTAGTATATGGCAAAGCCAGGATCTAAACCTGCAAAGTCTTGCTGAATTTAAAGCTTTCATCCTACCATGTAAGGCCTTTTCCAGCTCTGTGCTCCAGTGATTCTCCTATAAGTTTCCTTTTACATGGAAGCTCTTGAGTTGCCTGGAGGCTTTTGTACTCCAGTGTCTGAAGGATCCCAACCCTGTTTTGTGATCTTTGGCCAGTAATATGTATTAATGATGTTCATGTTGCTAGCCCTTGGAATAACTTCTAGAAAAATCTCAGGCATTGCATCAGCTGGTCTGGCTGATACCTGTTGGAAATGTGTTGGCAAAGGAGCGTGAGGAGGCAGACCAGGAACCAGAAAGAAGCATCTGCTGCCAAGTCCATGTCACCAGGAGACAGACCCTTAAATAGACATTTTACAGTATTTTTAAATTTTCTGAAAACCTTTCTGACCTCCAACAGAGCTGAAAAATAACACAATTGTCAAAACTGGGCAGTGGGATTTTAGGTGGCATCTGTACCTCTTTCATTATCTTGTGCTTCATACACATTGAGCGAGTTGACACTCCTTCTCTGCCACTGCTTTTCTGGGTGACGGTGGGAGAAGACCTTAACTTCTCAGGGCCACAAACTCTGTATGTGTTTAATAATACATCTTTTCATTCCTGGGACACTTTCCCTTCAAAATCTGCATGGAGCTGAAATGACACAAGAGGCCCTTTTAAGAAGCTGCTGGGAACTAGATGACTAGCGCCGCACAGGTGAGGATACTGAGGCAGGGTGAGTTAGCTCAGTAGGCCCAGCATGGCGTCATTGTCTACGCCAGTCAGGCTGCTTCTGGCTTCAGCCACTCTCTTGTTTAGCAGGGAACTGAAATTCATACTCCTGAGGTCCATTCCAGGTTATGAATTGCAAGACTTGTTTAAGAGACAACTTCTCTCCCTGCTCCTTTTTTTTTTTTTTTTTTTTTCATAGGATGGTTCTAAAAAAGGGGTAAATTTTTTCCGCTGATTAGGAAACTCAATATGCACTATTGGTGACAAAATTTACTGAGATCCACTTTAGGTGGTTGCAAAAATATTTTTGTTATTATGCTTTCTTGATAGTAGTATAATTTATTTGCCGTAAAAATACAGCTTCCAGTGGCCATTTCAGTCTGAAAGGAATAATTAATTATCTCACATGGACTCCTGTTCTTTGACTTTCAGGAGGTTAATTTTATAGGGTGAAAGTGAGATATGCTTTGCTTGTGCACTGAAGATAGTAGATCATGGTACTTTGGCCATTTTCAGCAAACTCCTAGATACCTAGAGATGTAGGTTTTTTTGAATGGTTATCTAGTTTGTTTGAATGGAGGTGGCAGCAAGTCTCAGAATGCCTTTCATTGTTAAAAATGACTGTAAAGTGTTTTCAAGGAGCATAAGTGATTTTCTGGTCTCCATAGGTAGAGCAAAGGTCATGAAACATGCAGCACCCATGCCACCACTTCTGGTTCCACACTCCTTGCAGGCATAGCTAATTGAATATGGCATTCTTTCCTGCTGGCTTGGGTCAAGGCCTCAGAATACTTCCTCAACAGAGCAGTTCAGGAAGCTACGGCCAGCTAATGAGAACTAGTACTCAAAACCCAACTGCTATCCCACATTTCTTCCCTTGTGGATTTTTGAGATACAGCTGTCTCCCAGACTCTTTTCACCAAGCTCTAAAATTCAGTAGAAGTCTAGCCTTTTTATAATAGGCTTTGACACACATTTACTCTGGAATATATATGGTATCTAAATATAATACATTTATTTTGCTTTATTTGGTTTAATGAGATGATATCTCTTTACTGTGGTTTAATTTTAACTGCATCTCTTAAAACTAGTTTTGGGGACACAAGGGTATGAATCTTTGATCTACCATTAACTACCTATGTGAACTTTACCGATTTCATTAACTTACATGAACTTCAGATTTCTCTAATATGAAGTGCAGATAATAATATGTACAATGGTCTCCTTAACATGAAGGCAGATTGTGCTCCCAATTTCCTTTTCCTGGAGTTGCGGAGACACCCCCCGAGTGACAACATGGTGCTGCTTTTGTACTTTCTTCACCCCACCCGGCCTCCTTTCCCGCTGACTTGGCTATTCTGATTTCAGGTGTGTGTTGGATCAGAAGATGTTGTGTAGAAGTGGATAAGGCATGCCACACTTCAACACTGATTGGCATCAAATTAAATAAGATTTTTTTCCCTCATATTCCCCTAGATGATGAAACTGAAATGAACAACAAAACTATGTTCTGCAATACTCTATGGTGACATAAAGAGAAACAGCGAAGTAATATTTTGGTCTGAATATTCAGAGCACGTTTGGAACGTACACTAAGACTATATAACTCCCCCATTTTCACTTTCTGTCCATATTTTGCACAGCCTATCCTGGAGCCCCCAGTATGAGTGAAGTGGCATGGTATGGGGGGAGGATATTGGACTTGAGACACATGCTCATGTGGCAGCTCCATAACTGACTACTTGTGCACCTTGGGTACACGGCTACCTCTATGAAACTCAGCGTCCTTCTCTTTGAAATGAAGAAGAATGATAATATTGAACTCACAGTAATGTTGAAATGAGATAATGAATAATCATAAATTTAGTGTGTTTAGTGATGGATTTAGTAAACTGTAGTAGACTGTTTAGCACTTAAACATGTTTTTGAGTCCTAAAAGATATTTAAAAACATTTTGAATGAATGCCAACCAGTTAGGCCACACATCTAATAGATTCTTTATACAGTAATACTTTGTTCAAAGAGAGTCCTGCAATGGAAAGTTTAAAATGCATTAAAAAAAAAACTAGCTGCTCAAGTTGAAGAAGAAACCCAATGCTTAGCCCAGTCATCTCCCTCTTTTCCCCTGGAACTCCTCAGGAACTAGGAGACACAGTTTTCAAAATAGCGACAAGTCTTGCAGATAAGCAAACTAAAGTTTATGGATGAGGGAGAGTTATTTCTTGTGAGCCGAAGTCAATGTCTTCCTTGGCAATTGCTAGTCAATCTGTAAGTCAGGCCTTCTCCCCTCCATTAATCAGGTGCCCTCACCATATTATAAATGCACCTGGACTAAGGGAGCCCTCTTCTTTGAAGTGAGGTCCAGAGATGTTCGAAGAGAGGCCGAGAGCTGTGATTATTGTTAGTTCATTCAGTGTGGATGACCTGCATTCCGGGCGCTTGGGCCCATTTGCAGATGAGTAGAAATTATCTGAAAAATGCATGTACACCAGAGTTTCGAATGTATAGGTATGCTATTAATATATAAACAGAAGTGTGTTTAAGAAAAGTAACACTTCTAAAAGTGACACTTCTAGCCAACCAGTAGCATATGAAGATGTTTTTTTTTATTGTGGAAAAATATACATAACATCAAATAAGATATAATTTTTCTTATTAGATAATTATGAAATATATTTCAATAATCTGAGAGATGCCCACTCATTACTTTGGTTTTCTTGTGATTTCTGTCTGACATGGCAGGGACTTTAAAACTAGTCTAGGAAACACTTTTATTTCTGTAAACAAAACTATATCTTATCTCTGCCTTAGTTAAAGATACAAATTGTACTTTTTAAAATTTATTTGTTTAATTCTCTATTACCAAGGTGTATCAGAGAGCTACATGAATCTCTCAATAAATAATTGATACATTTTATTTATATGCTTAAAAATTGGGAGTCTCCTCCATCCCCAGCATCATGTTCCATACCCACAAAACAATGGCGAAGAAGTCATAATCCCCATTTAACAGTTTTCTCTATGTATTGCTTCCTGCCATGTGCATGATACTGAGGGGAGTACTTTGTAGAAGACAATAAGGCTTTTGATCATCTTCTGTTTTCTGGGTCCAGTTGTTATTTCATTTCACATTATTCCAGAATAACCTGCAAAGTTGTTATTATTATATTAGGTGTGTGTGAGTGGTAAGACACTGAACATAGGACCCACCCTCTCAACAAGTTTTTAAGTGTACAATACATTGTTGTTGACTATCAGAACAATGTTGTATAGCAGATCTGGAAGCAGGTAATTATTAGCCTGTGGGTCACAAGTGAGGGAACTGAGCCTCCAAGAGTAAGGGAACTTTTCCAAACTCACAGAACTAGAAAACAGAGGAAATGGGATTTTAATCCAGTCTCCCAAGACTCTGGAGCCCATCCTCCATTACACCTCAGTGCCTCCTCTGCCCTCAAAGAGTTGCATTCCAGCAGAGCCAACACAAACTACCCACAATGACTAGGCAGGGTAGAAATGGCCAAGTGTCAATTGCTTCTAGGGACCTTCTCACCTGGCCGTGTCTTCTCTTCCCCTGCAAACCCAGGCAACACACAGGCCTCCTTACTGGCTTGGGCTCCTTAGGCCACCCTTTCCCACTTTCCTCTCATGAACTTGGTTAATTTGGTTTCAGGACAATTATAAAATGATGCTTTAAGACCGAAAACTCACTTCAGATATAGATAATGTGAGAGTAGTGTTAATACAATATATTTTGGAGATTATTGATATTATATACTCTATTTTAGTGTATGTGTTCTAGGACTTGGAGTATATATGCATACCATATATTTTGGCGAGTTTTCCTCACACTCTGAAAGGTGACTACTTACAAGTCTGACCCTGAGAATTTGGGCTGATGTGGAGCTGTGTGTGTGGAGGGGATCATATTGCTAAGGCATGTTAGAACAGCCTTGGGGTGGGGGAGTCGGGTTGTGCCTCATAATAATAAAGGCAAGTCAACGGAGTCACGTATAATGCCTGTTGGCTCTCAAGCAATGATTGTACCTGAGATGATAGACTAGCCAAGATGTGCTGAAGTATGTGGAGGGTCCTCAGCCTTCCCTGGGGGAGGAGTCATTTGTCATATTTCCCTGGAAGCAGAAGATTAGGATAAAGCTATTTTATAAAATAGCATTTAAGAATGTGAGTTTGAAGGGAATGAATAATTTCCACCTGCTTTTATCTCATAATAGCTAATGTGGGCAAGAATGGAGCCATAGCTCAGGCCCCTCATGAGAAATCGTATGTCCCTTTTCCATTAAGTGTTGAGTTGTTTAATATCTCACAGAAATACAATCTGATATTCCTCTCACATCAACATCAAGGTGAGGCTTTGCTTTCTGAGGTAGTCTCAAGAATTGGACACTGCTTTTCACTCACCTGATGTTGCTAGGCTTGATTGTGATTTCCTGCAATTTTTCATCTCCTTTCTCATGCAAGACTCCAACTCTAACCAGCACATCAAACACAGTAGATTCGAATCATAGAATCAAATGGGGTGAATGGAACCTGGTTCTGCCTTCTGGCCGGAGCAATAAACAAAGTGCCCCAAGAGGGAACAGAACCGGTCAAGAATTCTGATTTAGATGGTAAATGAGAATGACAGTATTGTTGCTGAAAGCGCATACCACCCAGCACGCTTGCTTGCGGAAGATGGGTTGGACAATTCATGTATGGCCAGTGAGTCAAGTGTTTCCAGGAATATAAAGATTTGTGGCCATTCAGCCTGTAACTTAGTGAAAGGCTACCTGCTGGGCAGTGTAAACTAGAGGGCTTACTGAATTCTTTGACATATAATGAGGTAGGTGATCAAATACCTAAGTACTCTAAAAAGTTAAAAGATAGTTTTTAAACAGTCTTCTGTTTAACAGATATATTGAGTACCTGTTCCCAACAGGCTACCAGTCTTGGCTGTGTAGGGGATGGAATGATGAAAATATATACTCTTCTGCCTTTAATAAAAGTGTTAATATTTGGTTGGTGCAAAAGTAATTGTGGTTTTGCTATTAAGAGTAATTAAAAGTCATGGCAAAAACTGTGATAACTTTTGTACCAACCTAGTAATATGCTAGAGTAAATATCTAAAGTTGAATCATGGTATGACCAGAGTAGAAAATAAAATCACACATTCCTGCATTCATTCATTCAACAAATAATTACTAAGTACCTAACATGTCAGACACTCTACAAAGCATTGGTGAGTCACTGGTAAATGAGAGAATCAAAGACTCTCCTCTTACCTTACCATTTTTCATTTGTTTGTTTATTGTGTGAGTGTGAGAGAGTGTGTGTGTGTGTGTGTGTGTGTGTGTGTGTGTGTATGTATGTGATGAAGCCAGGAGTCTTGTATCTTGAAAGCGATGATTTTCTGTGGCAATTGCGTATGCATCTACTTACAGTTTTGTAGTTTCTACTGTGGAACGTATTTAACCATTCTAGCTTTTGCTGATGACGAAGGAATGAGTTCTTGCTTATTGTAAAGTAGATCCAATCATGTCAAGGGAAATAATAACATGAGCAACATGTTCATCTTATCCAGAGGACAGCCTAAGTTACAGGGGCTGTCCACAGCCTTGCTTCAACCATATTTCAGTCCCTGTGTGAAATCAACCCATTGATTGAATTCATTTAAACACTATTTGTGATATAGGTACATTCTTAATGATGGATTCTAATTCTGGGACATTCAAGTAAAATTCTTCATAAGAATTTCAGAAAAAAATTATTAAAATTTTCTACCTGATGATAAGTTCAGGCTGGAGGATTTGAGTGTTTAGAAGAACATCAAGAAAAAGTAGGATCACATTAAAAAATTAAAGAGCCATATTAATAACTATATTTATTATACATCTACAAACTTAGAATATAGTAATTCCTAATAGTCTCTAGTGGTAATGATTCCAAATTGGGCAAGAAGATATTCACATATGAACTCCTCTCTCTGATTAATTTGGGACCTTCTCCATCTACTGGAAAAACATTTTATTAAATTCATTTTCTACATAATTACATGTGCACACACACACTATTTTGTTTGCCTTATGGTCTGGAGAAATTCATCTTTATAAAATACTGTAAGAAAAGCTTGTGTTTTTCCTTCACGATATTTCAAGGGTCAAGTTCTTAGGGATTACAAGGTAAGACTATTTTGGCATATGTGTGAAACTCTAGAACTGGTACATGGTATTTGGTGCTTATTACATTGAACATTTCTTAAGTGAACTTTATGGTGTTTAGAAGAAAACATTGGAGCACAACTATAAAAAGCCAAAGACCAGGTAGACTCCATTTCCTCCTGATCAGGTTTTCATTCTGTTCTCCTATACAAATACCTGTTCAATATATATGTTGCTTTTACAACACTTTCAAGTCATAGTAAATCCATTTTAAATTATAAGGGCCTCAAGGGTTTGTGTTTGTAATTAATTTATTTTTTCCTACCTTCCTTTAATTGTTAAGAAGATTCCTCCAGGAAAAAAATACCTCAATAAGTGACAATAGGGAAGGAGGGTGGGTGATAGCTCGTGGAGGATAGATCCAGAGACAGGCAACAAATAGCTGATAATCTGGGAAATCCTTTTGGAGGGCTATCTGAAGCAGTTAACAATATTTGGATACTTAAAATAGAAGTGCCCTTTTCCTTGATACTTTATGGGCCTCCTAATTTAATTCTTCCATTTCCAAGATATTGAATATTAAACTTGCCTTTACTTATTTAAAAGTTCACAAAATATTGAGTTGCAAAGAGTTATTCATGCAGTGTTTCCCAGCATGAATTCCTTAGAAATGTTATTCTCACAGGATGCTCTGAGATAAAAGAGTTTAGTGGTCATACAAGTGTAGAAAAGGCTGGGCGCGGTGGTTCACACCTGTAATCCCAGCACCTTGGGAGGCCAGGTGGGTAGATCATGATGTTAGAAGTTCAAGACCAGCCTGGCCAAGACAGTGAAACCCTGTCTCTACTAAAAATACAAAAAATTAGCCAGGCATGGGGCGCTTGTAATCGCAGCTACTCAGGAGGCTGAGGCAGAGAATTGCTTGAATCTGGGAGTCAGATTCAAGCCAAGATGGTGAACCAAGATTGCACCACTGTACTCCAGCCTGGTGACAGAGTGATACTCCATCTGAAAAAATAAAAATAAAAAAAAGACAAAGAAAAAAGAAAAATTGTAGGCAATACCACTGGCTGTAGACACTCCTGGAAAGTCACACATTAGCAAAACAAAAGGACTAGGAGGTGTTACAATAAATAATCCTATTTATTTTTGTTTGCCAAATTTTCCAAAATTATTTGGCTATTGAACCCTCAATTTTATGGGTTAGAACCTGAACATTTTCATCAGAACTAATGTTACACAATATGCTAAACTCTTGGGAAGCACCGGGTTGAGTAGTCTTCTCTGAGTCTCTCAGCCTGTGTTTAGAACACAATTTGAAAACAAACCTGCATTACTTTCCCAAGTCTCTTCTATAGGAAAACTCTATTGTTTGTTTCTCCCAGTCAAAAATTTCTTGTCTGCATTTTTTACGTCTCATCTGTCCCTCTGCCCCATCCTCATTGCTGCTGCTTTTATGAGACCCATCATGCATCTCATAAGCAACCTGCAGGCAGAATTTATTCAGTACATGAACATTTATTAAGCATCTGTGATATAACAAATTGTATGCTGGGTACTCATGTGAGAAAGAATACTTAGAGGCCAGCACAGTGTCTGTCTTCAGGAGTTTACAGCATTTTATACATTATTATAATAACTTGTGATGTGTCACCTGCCATAAGAAAAATACTAAGGAGGTGAAAATAAGGGAAAGATAATATTTAGATGAGGACAACCTAAGAAGGTGATATGGAAAGAGGACTGAGATGGTATTCCAGATTGGGTGAAAGCATTAAAAAAATAAAAATCTGTAGTCCCAGCTACTCGGGAGGCTGAGGCAGGAGAATCACCTGAACCCAGGAAGTAGAGGTTGCAGTGAACCAAGATCGCATCACTGCACTCCAGCCTGGGTGACAGAGCGAGACTCCATCTCTAAAAAAATATATATATACACACATATATATGTACATATGTGTGTATATATGTATATATGTTTGTATATGTATATATGTGTGTGTACATATATACATATACACACACGTATATATGTGTGTATATATGTGTGTGTATATATAATAATAAAACTACAGGAATATTAAAAGTGATAATAAATTCTAGAGACTCTTCAATGGAGTATTCCTGGATTGACCAAACTGTAACAGAGAGCAATAACAGTTAAGGCTGGAAAAGAAGTTTGGAGTCACATCATAGATAATAGATCATCTTTAATGTCAAGCTAATGAAGTAGGACTTTTTGTAGGAGATGGTGGCAGATATTGGATAATTGAATGTCTTCATAATGATACAATAAAAACATCGTATTAATACTCAGAATATTAACTTTGTTGCAATTACTAGAAAGAACTAGAGTGAAAGATGACTGCAAGCTGAACATACAAGAAAATTGGTGGAAAAGCAAAGAATGTAAACAGACTCAATAAGACTTGGCAAGTAATTGATCATGGAGTGAATAAAAAACAAAGATGAGCCTGAGTCTTTGGGGTTCCTTCTCTGTGAGTCTGGTAACAGAAACGGGAGCAGCTGCTTGGGGGTGGTGAGGACCGGGTGTTTGGGTTTTGATGTTTTTCTTCTGAGTCCATGGAACACAGAGATGCCATTTCTACGCAAGCAATTGGAAACACAAACTTGGAGATTAATAGAGGGGCTTGGGTAAAAAATAAAAATTTAAAGTCTTGTGACTAAACTTAATAATTGAGATCATAGAGATGCATCAGATGCTCATGAGAGAAAGTACACAGTGGAAAAAGGTGAGATTTAATTATGGAAAGCTCTAGATAATGGGAGGAGAGTTCATGAAAAAGACAATGGAATATTGTGAGATAAAAAGAGAATCAGTTGAGGTAGTACAAAATTATAGAAAATAATGGGAAGTCTCAAGGAGTGATGTGACATGATAGAGATAAAAAAAGGATCAGGTCTAAGGAAAGACTACTAGACTTGGTGAATCAGAGGTAATGACTGAACCTTGAGAGAGTAGTTCCAAGAGGGCAGAGGTGTTCAGACTGTACACTGCATTGAAATTCCTAGATGGGCTTATTAAACACAGATTCGCTGGTCAGTCCCCGTTCTCTCACCCCACGATTCTGATTACACAGATTTGCAGTGAAGCCAGAACATTTCTACTTCTGAAAAATTCCCAGCTGATGCTGATGTTGCTAGTTCAGGCAGCAAATTTTGAAAATCATTTCAATAGAATGATGAAAGGTTGTAATAGACGCAGGATAATATAGGAATAAATGATAACCAGTAGGTCTATGCAGCAAATGGAGGAAAGTTCAAAATATTTGCCCAGGAAGAGAAGATGAGAAAAAGCTGTAGTTCTGGGGACTAGTTTTCCTTCCTATTGTACCCAGCACTGTAGCTTTTATATTTTATGTTCTCAGGGATTCTGTGTACATTAAAGATAATCACTAGTTATTTCTTGCTACTTGCTCTGGTAGCTGAGACTTCTTAAATATAGCTTTAAATGTGTTAAACTCTTCCAGGCTCCTCCATCTTTTCTTCCCAGAAACTGCCCCCAAATTCAACCTGATATCCAAAATATAGCAGGTGTGTATCAACCACCCACTAACAACCAAAGTTGGAATACAGAAAGGTTTGAAGCTCCCTGGAAAGTGTATGGCTACTAAGGAGTCAAGGTATGTCAGACACTTTTTTAGCCTCGAAAATGCAACAATGTGTACATTCTTACATGTAGGCACTTAAAAGCTCAAGATCAGTTTTGCAAAGATATAGACATTTCCAATTTTCACATAAATCTGCAAGGACTTGGCAGAAATAGTATGCCTGCTTTCCTCCAAATGCGGTCATTCTCATGTGTAATCCCAGGAAACAGGAATTAAATGCAACTCTTGCAGTTTAGAAAAGTCATTTCAAAGTCTCTATAGTGCTTTTTTTTTTTTTTTTTTTTAGTGATACTATGATTTTATTATCTATAATTTAACAAACCATGGTGGTTTCTGAAAAACTGTTTATGGCCCTTTCATTCTTCCCAACTGCCAGGTATGTAATGCTTATTTAAATTAAATTTTTCCTTTCTTATTCAAAACCTTTTAAGGACTCTGCTGTTTGAAAAATTGACTCTTACCTGGGTAAAAAGAGAATGAAGAGTTACCCAAATGTAATCAAATGCTGTCAGAGGGCAGAAACTTCTATTAATGATTAGAAGTCAACTTCAGAACATCCAAAGGTCACTTCTTTTACATGTAAATGTTAGCTTGGACATAGGAAATTGGAGGCATGGAAATTCAAGGAGAACTGCTAAGGAATGCTGTAAGAAGAAAAGAGATGGTGTAGAGAGCTTAGTGTGTTCCTGCTACTTGTGGGACATTTATTGAACACCCACTATGTGCTTAACATGTGAGGGAAACAAGTATAAGATACATCCCATTCTTCAGGTAAATACCATCTATTTGGGTGACAAGACAAAATTACATAAAATAGCAACAAATAATTTTTTAAAGCGGCTGTTGAATGGTATGATATACATGAAGTGGGGAATGCTGTGTAATATGTAAACATTGGAGAATAGCAACACAAATTAGTACAGCAGAGGCTAAGTTGATTAATTAACTTAATGCAGCATTTTCCCAACATATCTGACCACTTTTTTTTCAAATAACAACTTCAGTGTTCTAAGGTACATACTTTAAGAAATGTTGTGGAAAGGACAAAGCCAGATGTTAAAAAAAAAGTTGTCTAAATTTTTAACCATCAGATTTCTGAGCTCCAAAACTGGAAATAGTAATGTCTATTGCATGGAAGATGGATAGATTAAATTAGGTTCTGTGTGTATATTTATTAATTAGTATCTAAGACAGTACGTCACATGAAATTGGTATTCAACAACTAGTAGCTGCTATTAATATTATTAATTTTAATTATCTTTATACAGAGGGGACAATGTAAGAGAAAATATTAAGGCAGGATTAAGTATGATTTGAGGACAACGAGGAGACTGGCCTGTCCAGGGGAAAGTGTTTTGTTTTGAATATAGAGGGAATTAGATTGGCTAAATCCTACCTGAATAGATTTGGGACTTAATTAAGAGGAGAGAGGAAAATTAAGGACAAAGGAGAAGAAACTGGAAAAATAAAAGCTGCCTGGAAGTATAGATATCAAAGACAGTAGCAGTTGGCTCTCATCCAACCTAAGGTCACCAACTAAACCTTTTTGTGAATGGCTCGTACCTGAATCTCATCTTTTCTCTGAGCTGGCTTGAGTGGAAAATAACAGCCTTTTTCTATGCATTGACTTGGACATTGCCAAGAAACCATCAAATGGAGTTAGTCAGAAGAACATACTTATGCATATATATTTACTCTTCTTTTCCACCATCACTGATATGTTGTACCTCTTCACCAAGCTGTTCATAATCAAACCCAATACCAGGAAGAAATCATGTCATAACAGAGGGTTATTGTGGTTTGAAGGAAAAATACTTGTTTTAAGTTTTTACATTTTGACATCATTTCAGAATTCCCAAATACTTGCAAAATATTATAAAGAATCACCATACACTTTACTTGGATTCACCAAATTTTTTCATGTTTCCATTTTTACTTCCCCTCTTTCTCTCCTTCTCTCTCTACATATACATCATACATGAACACCCAATTTCCTTCTGTACTGCTTAAGAACAATTTCAGACATACTATATCTCTACCCTAAAATACTTTGGCTTACCACAAAACAAGGATATTCTCTTTCCTAACGCTAGTACAGTGATCAAATTCAGGAAATTAACATGAACACAGTAACATCTAATCTAAATGCCTTATTCAGATTTTACCATCGTCCCAAAATCTCTTTCTAGAAAAAGAAAGTCCTAGGTCCCATGTTGCCTCCAGTTGTCACGTCCCCTCCGTTTCCTTCAGTCTGGGAAAGTGCTTAGTCTTCCCTTACCTTTCATGACCTTGACACTTTTAAAGAGTACTGGACAGTTTTTTGGTCAACTCTGTCAATATTTGAGTTTGTCTGATGCCTGCTCATGATTATATTCAGATGATGCATTTTTGCCCCAGAAGTGGCATGGTGTGTGTCCCAGTGGCTTGTGTATGAAGACACCTGATGTCTGTTTCTCATTCCTGCTGTTGTCAGTTTTCATCCCTAAGTTGAGGTGATGCTTGCTAGACTTCTGTTCTTCTCTGCTTTATTTTGCAATGATGTAGATATCCTGTTCATCTTGTTTTGGCATCCATTGATATTTCTTTCTGAATCAATTATAACCATGATGGTTGCCAAATGGTGATGTTTTTAATTCCAATCAAAGGCAATTTTTCAAAAGTGTATTCAGAGAGATGCTCCTCTATGTGAATTAGTCTAGTTTACCAAATGCCACTCTGAAAGTAAAATGTTTTATATACAGCATAAGAAAACATCTCTAACATCCCGCTGTGACTGTTAATGTCCTGGGGGCTGGCACTGCTGAGAAAGTATGGAAAGCAATAGCAGGTTGATGAACAGCTATGAATTTCAAAACTTCTGTTATAGAGAGAGCTTCATTCACTAATATTTACCTTTAAAAATATTAAATATGTGCTTCGCAATACACTATTTTTATAAAGAATTCCAGCTCTAGCTACCAAGAGCTCTTTCTGTTTAAAGACATAAGAGATTTTGGTTTTTGCTTTCACTCAAGCAATAAACTTGTTTGTGTGAGATTGAAAATGACTTGGAACCAGTAAAGCCTTGTCAGAAAGAGTCACAGGCTTTCTTTTCCCTGCATAGGGACTCTAACTCTCATTCCCATTATTTAAAAATTATGACCAAAAATTGATTTTTCATAACACCTATGAAATTTGTTGAACAAGGAAACAGTTTAGTTTTTTAAAACTATTTCCCTTACAATCAAATTATCAAATATTATAATTTTGAATCTGTATTATAAAATGTGACCATCATATTCCATGAGTACAAGAGGTGAGCATGTATTATGCCCCAGATATAGGGTGTAATACTAATAACTATAGTGTATAATGACACATAATGATAATGATACAAAGTATAATGATAATTATAGTCCAAAGTCACCCTGTGAGGTATTAGCTCCATTAGCAGAAGACAAAACTGAGACAGAGAAAGTTAAATGCCCTTCATTTTATTTCCAATGTTTGTGAGTCCTGTTCCATCCATTAATGCTGAGAATTGGAACCTGTTTTTGTCTATCTGCATTAGTAAGAATAATCTTGAGACTGAGTTGACCATGTTGATGGCCCAAGGGCTTATTAACCTTCTCTACTTTTGGGAGAAGGTTACATATGGCATTTCTAGACCCAATATGTTCTCTTGAAAATGTACATTTTTCCATCTCTGGCAGTATCTAGGTACAGAGTATAGATTTTATATTTCTGAAAAATCCATTACTCCTATTAAAAAGCATCTACTGATACTATGACTTAAAACTTGAATGTCATAGACTTTTTAACCTGCTTATTGAATGTTTAAGTACTTAATGTGCTTGGCATCCTACTGGGTTCCTGACATGTGTTCTGTGTAGCCTTCTGTATAGCAGTTTTGAATTCTTGATTCTGCACATGAGAAAGCTGAAGCTTAGAGACAGAAAGATTTGCTCAAGACCAAAGCACCAGAAAGTTCAGAGGGAAGGTTCATTTCTGTGATTTGTCTGATTTCGGAGTCCACTGTCCATATACCACAATGACCACACTGGCTTCCATGAGAGGGCCAGAATCGGTGGGTAAAAAGGTGATTAATATACAAGGTCATGGGTCATGGTAACATTGTCTTAGCAAGATACATGATACATTTCCCTCTATTTGTTTTTTGTTGTTTTTCTTTTTAAGTTTACTTTAGAATGTTTCTTCCTAATTTATTAATGCACTGAAGACAGGGTCAAATAGTGATACTACTTTACCACTGCCTTGTGTGTCAGTTCTGCCTCTTCTAGCCTTAGAACTGACTGAGCATCTTTCCGCTCTGGGACATCAGCACATACTGTTTCCTCTGCTTGGAATGTGACCCCCACCCCTCATTCTGTAACTATCTTCTACCCATCCTTCAGATCTCAGTTATAAATATGACTTCTGCAGAAAGCCTTACCTGACCTGCTCAGTGTCCATGTGCTCTGTTGGACTGTAAGTTCCATAAGGTCAGGCCCCATCTGAATCCCTGGCTTCTAACACTATGCCTGACATACACTAGATACTCAGTAAATAGTTGTTAAATATATGAATGAATGAGTGGATGAAAGCATAAGAGGAAAATGAAAGAAGAAAGGGAAGACAATAAGGAGAGAGAGAAGAAGAGGAAGAGAAACAGGAAAAGGGTTTGTTAGGGAGAAAGAGAAAAGGGATAGGAAAGAGAGAGAGAAAGGAAGAGAGAGAAGAAATGAAACATCCTCAGCCAAGTTATATAATAAACACATCATAATGAAAACAATTACTGGATCTGACTAAGGACAGTAAAAATGATTTTAGCCCTTGCATTTACCTTTTCTATGGCCTTGAATAAGTTATTTTTCCTGTCTGGACTTCTGTTTCCTTACTAGAAAAATTAAGGTTTGAACTTAAAGACAAGAGGCATCTCAGATCTCTTCAAATTCTATCATGCTCTGGATCTACATTCGTTAGTGGAGAAGTGTTCTCAAATGCCTAATATGCACTTCTTCACTTCTTCTTCAACTCTCTAAAGTGCAAAGCAGTCCATGGCCTGAACAATGCAAATCTGTTTAAAAACACTTTAGACTCTGTCACTCTATCTTTTACCTTACTAAGCTAAGACTGTTGAAAATTCAGTAGGATCATTAAAATCAATACTTTGACCTCTGCTTCCTTGTAATCAGTAAGCACTCCTGTGTTTTGACCAAAGAAGACAATAAAAGCATATAAAAGCCTTAGCAGCAAGAACTGCACAGCAACAATGGCTGTGCCATTTATTTGAATGCATAAATGTCATTTTCTAAGACTGATGTTATTATCCAGTTTTTTCTTGATTAGGACCTCATCTGTGGCATCCATACTTGATAGAACTGTGAGTGGACAGGAAGGAAGAATGTCAGATGGCCAGGTATTATACAGCTCATAGGTTCTTGCACATTGCTGATCACATCTGCTGTGACACATTTCATTGAGTGGTTTCTGTGCATGTCTTCCTCATCATGGCAATGTTCTGCAGGCTGTTAGCCAAGAAGTGAAGCGAACCACACAGTCAGCTACAATAGATAAGACTGCAGTAAGCAAGAAGTGCAGTCTTGTAACTCCGTTTTGGAGGAGCTGTGCTGAATGAATGGACAAAGGATGTGCACACGCAGCTGCGCACACGCCTACATGTACAAGTGTCTTCCCTTTGAAGCCATATATTATACGTGCACATATCACATATTTACATAAAAATATTCATGGAGCACTTGTAACCCTACTGAGTTTTAGGAAACTCTTGGATGTAACCCAGTAAGATTAAATCCAGTCAAAACGTTGGATTTGTGTTATATATTCAAACTTTAAATTTAGTATTTCCTGAGATACCAAGACTAACTCTGAGGTGTATGGACTAATTACTAATTGGTTAAAGTAGACTGGTCTTATATACCAAAGCACCCGTATGTTGAAACTTTCCTCGCTGCTATAAGTTGAAAATAATCAGAATAAGAATAGATCACGACTGGATAATCAAGATACAGTTAATTCTCAATTAATAACCCTAAAAGGAAATAAATGAATTTTTATATAACATAGCACACACATTTCATATGAGATGCTTTTTATAGCTTTGCTACTGTCACTTTTACTGTTGCCACTGTTCTTGGTCATAAGCTGTTTCAGTGTGGCAACTATCTCTTGTATATTTTATTATCTCAATCATAGCTTTGTATCATCATAGATGCTTGATAAATACCTACAATCATGTTGTAGTGGGTTGTCCAAAATATCACATAATTTAAAAATCACTGATTTGTGTCTTTGAAATGTGTTTTTACTCATATTTGAGTACATGTGTCTCTTGATCTGCACCTCCCATTGAACCGCCTACTTGAGATCCCCAAGGTGCAAAGCAGTTGTCCGGTTTTCCATGCTGTCGTTTTGCACAACTCTGTGTTGCACATTGCTTCATGATGGTAGGCAGCTACTTCAGCATAATGCAAACTTAGTCTTCTTTCAAATCTTCCCTTAATCCAGGCAAAAGGCCAAAAGCTTTTGTTTCAAAGAGTTTTCCTCATGCAGAATAAATAAAATGGGCTCAACTATTCCTTCAAAAATATTGTGCCAACAAATGGATAATGAAGCTTTTTCACTGTTAACTTTTCAGTGGATGCCCAGAAAGCGAAGTGGGTAATTAAATGAACTGGGGTCTGTGGCAAAACCAGAAGGCAGTGTAGATAATATAGCCAGAAATAAGTGAAATTTGGATGTGCTGAGTTTATATGTGTTTGCTAAAAACCATGTCAAGGTGCTGGAGACATAAGTGCTTTCTCAAGAAAATTGAAGAGGCAGAATTTACAGACATAGGTGACCTGGAGGTTCATGCTTCATGCATCCTAATTAAGTAAAGCAGTCACTGAAATTGCTTTCTGTCATCTGGATAAGAAGCAATTACACTCACTTCAGGTTGCTGGTTCCGTCAGGGAATAAGGTACTGTGTTTAGCTGACTCTGCCAATCAACTGAGGGTTAATAAATTAATGCCCATACTTGGGAAAATGTAGCATGACAAAGGAGAAACCTCTTAAATGCTTTGAAGATAGAGACCTTAAAACTCCAATCTGAAATCTTCCATTTCCAGATCATAAAGTTAGGGCTGATGATAATGTTTGTTTTCTTACTACAACTGAAAAAAAAAAAATCCCAAAATTGTCAAGAAAAATAGAAGTCTATGTTTGCATCACCAAGTTGAGTTTCATATGGTGTACAGTAAATTCAGTTATACTAGATTTCTTTATATAACATCCTCTACTTGTCTCTATTTAATAAATTGTACCATATGTTTTATGACCTTCACTAGGTGATAAGTTCTTCAAAGATAGTGACTGTGAAATTTTTCTTTGAGAGATCCTTACTACAACAAGTCCCCAGTAAAAGTTGGATAAAGAAGTACATTTTTTTGTTTTATTTTGCTTTATTTTTTATTTTATTTATTTATTTATTTATTTTTGTGAGACAATCTTGCTCTGTCACCTAGGCTGGAGTGCATTGGTACAGTCTCGGCTCACTGCAACCTCTGCTTCCCGGGTTCAAGAGATTCTCATGCCACAGCCTCCCGAGTAGCTGGGATTACAGGCATGCACTATCAAGTCTGGCTAATTTTTGTATTTTTAACAGGGACAGAGTGTTGCCATGTTGGCCAGATTGGTCTCAAACTCCTGGCCTCAAGTGATCTGCCTGCCTTGGCCTCCCAGAAGTGCTGGGATTACAGGCATGAGCCGCCGCACACTGCCAAAGAGTACATTAATTGTGTTTTTATACAATATATGAATGACTAAATTTATACCTTCTCATGCCTCTTCTTAACATATGTTAAGTCTCTAAAAGGAGCTTGTAGATTGTGGGAGTTGTTACCAGAAGAATTTCTGGGAAGATTGTAAAGTTTGCATCCATTGGTCTTCTTGGTAGTTTCATCTTTCTCTTTTTTAACAATCAAAACTCTATAAATTGCTAATTACTTGATGAGTGCAATTGGCTGAATGGTTGTCAATAATGTTTTTACTAATTAAGAAAAAGCATTGAACTTAGGGAAGAAAGCTTTTGGAATAATTCTGATTAACTACAAAAAGAGTTGGCCTGTTAAAGGAAAGAACCGAGCTGGAATTTCCAACAGGATGGGATTAGTTACAAACTGCTGCTGTAAACAAGGAATAAGCTCGAGGAAACAGTGTTAAGAGATTTTGTAGCAAAAAAAAAAATTATATATTTTGACCATTTTTTAAATGCATGTGTGAGGTAGAACATAAAGTTATTTCTAATTAATTTTTCAGAAATTAAATTTCTAGAATGTATACATACATACATATATATGGACATACATATATGTATGTGATGTATATATGTACATGGACGTATACCTATGTGTCCATATGGGCATACATATATACATCACACTGAATGATGTGTTGATAAGCATTCAACAACCCAATAGCTCTCTCTAAGAAAAGTAGTAAAGACCCCTGATTGGTAGCATTGTTGATTTCCATGATGTAAATACTCCAACCATGACCGATTTCAAGCTATCAAGATGATGTTACTGAGCACAGAGTTGGGAAGAAATGCACACAGTCAGCTGTCAGACTGAATCGAGCCAGCTCAAGGAAACCACTGCCCACCTCCACCCCCAAATATATCATTTAACTGCTGCACACCCCACCCTTACACCCCTAGATATTAGAGGTATGGGATACCTCTAACATCTCAGATATTGAATCCTATATATCACACATAGAAGTGACCCAAAACCCAGTATAGAATCACCTGAAATCGTATGAATGAAATATTCACCTCTCTTTTTTCCCACGTTTCAGTCAACTCAATAGAACAATGAGACTTACCTCTTCTCAGGAATAAGCTCAATTTAAAGAAACATATTCAGTTAATAAATATTATCAATAAATGTGAACTCCCCACCAATCCTTCTGTCATTTAGCTGATGACCCAGACTTCCTGACCAAGTTGAATACTGCGTGGGTCTCTACTATCCCAAGCAGAGTTGAGATGAGGTTCTCATGGTAGTTGGAGATTGCGGCTTTGAAGTACAGCAGGTCTTCAAATAACATTGTTGCATACCGTGTCGATTTGTTGTAACACTGACAAGGAAAGGAAATTGATTCCCAGCTGGTGCCACTGTCTATGTGGGGTTTGCACATTCTCTCCATGTTTGCATGGGTTTTCTCTGAGTACTTCAGTTTCTTACCACATCCCTAAGAAGTGCATGTTAGGTTCATTAGCAAGTCTACACAGTCCCAGTGTGAGTGAGTGTGGGTGTATGTGAATGTGCCCTGTGATGGGATGGCAGCCTGACCACTGTGGGTTCCTGACTTCTGCCCTGAGCTGCTGGGACAGGCTTTGGCCACCCTTGATCCTGAGCTGGAATAAGTGAGCTAGAAACAGAGTAAATGAATGCATACAAATTATTATCAAATAAAAATTCATCAAGTATATGATAATCATAGAAATACACAATAAACCATGCAACCCCAAAGCACTCAGCAAGCCTGCCATATTGGTTCTTGTTTTTGAACTGCATGGTAGGAGAAGGGGCAACTCTGACTTTGCAAACATTTATTCTTTTACTTAACCCATCGCCACTGTGACCATCATCACTCACTTATTCACCAAAACTTGGGTAAATAATCTCTGTCTTGTTTTTATTAATCTTTCTTAAATGTATATATAGTTCACATTTATTTCAATGTCTATTATTAGAAGTGTTTTGAGTCTTTATTTAGAAGTTTGGTGATGTTTTTGTGACCAGAAATATACCATAGGAACTTAACTCTTATTTCTATCAATTCACCTGTGGTAAAATTTTTATTTATGTCATCTTGCTTAAACTAAGTTTCCAAGAACTTATCTATGACATTAAGGGAAGAAGTACTGTGCTGGCTTGTGTATATTAAAGGCAGCCACGTCCCAGGAACCTTGCTCTCAGTATAACTTGCATCTTACTTAGAACACCTTAGTCTGGCTGTTTGACTTTCTGATAGTCTAGGATCCCTTCTCTCTAAGTACCACATTTGCTTTTGCTTTAAGGGGCACAAGCCCCAACCATCTAGCACCTCTTCTTTTTAAATACCACTTTTCCTCTTGCTTCAAGGGCTACAAGCCCCAACCCACTTAAGATGGAGAGATGACTTGTTGGTGAACTATCAGATAGGTGCCAAAAAAGTCAGATGGAAATAGAATGTGATTACTTAACTCTGCTTATAATCAATAATTGGCACTAAGTAAAGCGGGGAGTTTTAATCAAGGTAAATGGAACTATGACTAATAGGTAGCTAGCTAAATGGGGTCCAGGAAATAATAGAGTGTAATTCAAATAGAAAGGTGACATTTAATCCAAATATGTAAAATGCATCTGACAGAAAGAAAGGTTACTTCCTTGCAGATTCTAGAAATTCAGTTAATGAATATTTGTTGAGAACCCATGACGGTATGCATATCCGTGTACTACACAAAATAACATACTAAAGGACAATATTCTGACACACTAGAAATTGTCTACCTCTAATCAACAAATATATCCCCAAACCTCCCCAATTAAGTTCTTATTGAAACAATTTAAAAGTTAGATGTGTGCATTTATTCCCGATGGAATTTTATAATGCAAACTCAATGATTAAGTAATCTAGCATGTCTTTGCGTATTAAGAAATGAAATACCTCACTACTGCAAAATACGTTGGTAAAATGCTATCGCTAATAGTAAGGATCGTCACTGAAAAACTTATAAAACAGATTTGAAACACACATAGACACACACAGCTCAGTGTTTTGGTAGAAAAAATAAATGTATACATTTAGGCTTAAGGTTAATTGGACACAGGAAATCACTTTGTTAACCTATGGGTTCAGATCTTTTTTCATCATGCTCACTTTTATATCATCTCTAGTTAATAAAGTGTTATTGCATGTATGTAGATTTAGAATGACTGTCCTCTTATTCTGCTCTTCACTTCTGCAGTGTTTCTGCTTCTTTCTTTTGTCCTATTAGCTTGCTTTACTTCTGCAATATTCAGACTGTATTTCAGCAATATATTAGGCTTAATGGTGGATTTATGACCTGATATTTGCAAATATAACCAGATATTAGTAAATACATGGTGGATGGATCCCAATATTGTATTATTCCCTCTAGGACAATAGGAAGTGTCAAATTTTAATGGTTTCCAAATTATGATTCATGAAATATATTTTGTGAAAGTATTAGTGGCCAAACACATTTAGGGTAGGATTACCCCAATGGCTCCAGCCTTGACCCTGATGTTGAAATTTTTATATATAAGAAGGGAATGTATAAATCTCCCATGAGCTCAGAAGTGGGAAATTCTGTTGTCTTAGTGGAATATAAATTGGCATGATATTTTTTAATATTACTAAAAATATTACAAACAGAAAACACAAAAATAGTAATAGTGGGTATGCTTTCTTAAATATCTACTTTATATCAGGTACCTGGCTTTCTTAAGTATCACTGCACGCTGTTTACTATGCTGTATATCTCATCTATAATGCATCCATTCTTGATAGCAACCTGACCGAGGAGTTGTCACCATCTTATTATAAATGAAGAAGTTGATGCTTAGAAAAGTTTAGTGAGAATTACGAGGTAGAACCAATAATGCTGTCTTGCTACTGCAGCAATCTGATTTTAAGCACTGAAAGGGCAGATACCATGTTGGTCTCGCTCATGAGAGTATATCTAGCACCTAATAATTTGTTTGGCATTCAATGTATATGTGTGAGTTGAAAGAATGAATGAACATCTTTCCTAAACTCTTGTTAACTATCTTGTTTTTTCTCATCTTTAAAGTGAGAACTATTAAAAATGTTAATTTTTCAGATATTTAATGAGACCATATAACTTAATGTGGTTGTAGCATTTTAGTTCCACAGTACAAAGCAGTGAGGAGCAGTAGCAGCCCGAGATGTGATCTAGAAAAGGCTAAAATATACAGAAATGCTGAAATAAAACCCCAGATCCTAAGAGTTCAACAATTCAATGTTTGACTCAAATAATTTTTTGATAACCGATCAATACCCCAAGTAACTTCTTTTCAAATGTCTCATGTCGATATCAGCATAATAAATGCAAGAATTAAAATGAAAGCTCTGGGAGAAAGAGCTTTAAATTCAGTTAGTCTTTGTAGCCCAGATGAAACTGCCAAATATCGTTGACTAAATCCTATGTGTGGAATTCATAAATTTGCTTTTACAAATTAATACGTTTACTTCTTGTGACCAGCTAGCATAATTGCTGCACTAAATTCCCAAATTAATAACTTTGTCTATAGATAAAAAATAATATTTTATATTCTTAAAATGTCATTTAGCTTCTGATTAGTCAAAGGAAACCTGGCTGTTATTTTAGCAATTTTTTTTTTTTTTTTTTTTTTTTTGAGACGGAGTCTCGCTCTGTCGCCCAGGCTGGAGTGCAGTGGCCGGATCTCAGCTCACTGCAAGCTCCGTTTCCCAGGTTCACACCATTCTCCTGCCTCAGCCTCCCGAGTAGCTGGGACTACAGGCGCCTGCCACCTCACCTGGCTAGTTTTTTGTATTTTTTTGTAGAGACGGGGTTTCACCGTGTTAGCCAGGATGGTCTCGATCTCCTGACCTCGTGATCCACTCGTCTCGGCCTCCCAAAGTGCTGGGATTAAGCAATTTTTTTTTTTTTTTTTTTTTTGAACAGTGTCTCACTTCTCACTCTGTTGCCCAGGCTGGTGTGCAGTGGTGCAATCTTGGCTCACTGCAACCTCCACCTCCCGGATTCAAGCAATTATCCTGCCTCAGCCTCCCGAGTAGCTGGAATTACAGGCATCTGCCACCATGCCCAGCTAATTTTTGTGTTTTTAGTAGAGATGGGGTTTCACCTTGTTGGCCAGGCTGGTCTTGAACTCCTGACCTCAAGTGATCTGCCCACCTTGGCCTCCCAAAGTGCTGGGAGTACAGGCGTGAGCCACCGTGCTTGGTCTGCAATCTTTAAACTTCATTAAAATTTAGGATTAAAATAATTTGCAATGGCAAAATATTTTTAAATAATTTAAACAACTTTCTCTAACTCTATTGTTTAAAATAATTAAACAACTTTTTTAAAGTTAAAAGTTGTTTTAAATAATTTAAACAACTTTCTCTAGCATATGTTTATTAAACAAACTTTAGAAAATATAAGCAAAAGTAAGAAATGAAATACATCTCCTGAGCCTAAGATAACCATGATGAATATATATTAACATTTGTCTGTGTCTACTTAGAGATCTTATACTTTATTTAAAGGTATATGAGTCAGTAGAAAGCGAATGTGAATCTGACATTTTGTCTTTATAGAAATCCTGAATACGTGATTTCACTTACTTGGACCCCTTGAGTAGCTCCTTTTAGCTCGGGGGTCAGTCTGTGTACTGGTACATGACTCAAATAAGAGCAGCCCACCAAAGCAATGTCATTGCCCTAATTCTATTATGATTTTCCTGTGAAATATTCTTTCCTAAATTCCAGTTATCTGTTTATTGTTATTGATATCTATAATATTGGCATTTGAACCCATGTCTACATAAGAACCTAGAGTGACTTGATATAGTTTTTTGCTGAAGGTCTCTCATATTACATCATTATAAATGTTGATTCATAAAGATTTTATAATGCCTGAAGGACTATTCTCAAGAACATATGTACCGAAATATCTGTTGATTTTCTCCTTTCTGTCATAAGCTCAGATTGTCTATACGTTATCATGGTATTTCCTTTCCTTTATCATATTTCATGAAACATTCAAATTTGGAGCAAATAAATCTCAAACTTCTTACTGAGGAAAATATTTATATCTTAATTTGGTGTTACTTTAGTTTTTGGTCATCTTTCAAGATGCAACTTTTTTACTTCACACTGAATTGGGTACATCTTTGGCACTAGAAATCTGAGCATACACAGGGCATATTAAATAATTCCTCCATTTAAGTTATTTTTATTAGTATTTTATCTTTTATTCTCTCTTCATGTCAGTACTTTAGTCTTAGTACAGATTAAGAGTTCTTTCTCTGGAATCCTCAGACACTCAAATATTTTAAGCGTTAAGTTTAGGTCTGTGAATTTGGATAGCAATAAAAATACATCTTTATATGCACTAATTTCTACCTAATATTTAGCAGTTTTTTCTATTATAAAAGCAGAGAACAAACTACAATAGTTTTAGGAACATCTGTGACTTGGTCATTAATAGAATTCATGGATAATTTCATATTACCTTAAGAGTGTTATAGATATATTAAAATATCATCTATATTTATCTCTACTTTGAATTTATGATAGTTATTAGGCTTACTGCTAGATCTTGATATGTAATATGTTAATAAATCCTTGAATATTTTATTTTGTTGCCAATTTCTGTTTTTAATATTTCCACAACTGTATTTCACTAGAATTGATTTTCTTTGTAAACAGACACAGTTTATGCATAAAACTGCTCTGAGAATAAGATGGTCATTTATCTATTTTAGTATCCCAAAGATTAGGATAATGTGCTAACATACAACAATAATAATGTCACAGATGTAAACATTAAGAATTTTCTAAGAATAAGACTAGATAACCTTTAAGATCTAATTCAGTAGTTAGATCTTTTTATTTAGGGCACACTATTTTAAAATGTGTACTTCAAGTCATACTGATTTCAACCATTTTTCTTTGATTTATAGATATCGACTATGTCTCCCACTCAGAAATGCCATAACTTGTTATTACTTAATGTATATTCTTATTTTTTTTTAGTACTTCATTCTATTTTTAAAATAGAATAATAGCATGCATAGAGTTTTATAATCTGTTTTTTCTGTTAACAATATATCAGAACAATCCTGCTTTATTAATTTTTTCACATTATCTTAATGGCTAAATAATATTTCACTGTATAGATGGGTCATACAGAGCCAATATCTCTTAATACTTTGACTTTAAAAATATCTCCTTACTAGTTTCTACACTTTGCTTTTAAAAAATTGATTAGAGAATCTTGAACTGGATAGAAAATGAACTCGAAAACCAAATGAAAGGAGTAAAATGGATAATGGATAAATAAGAGTCAACAAGGATGATTCCAAATCTGGAAGAGGAAGTTTCCAATTTTTGTTTGTAGATGATGCTAATTTTGCCTAGGGAAAGAGTTGCCAGATTAATGTGGATAATTTGAAAAAGACCAAGTAAGACGTGGAAGATGAGCTTTCGTAAGGAAAGTAAATTTGCGAAAAAGCAATTCTGGAAAGAGAACATTTGGACCTAAAAGCTATTGTTAGCTGTTTCTCGAAGTACAGGGTCCTGCAGCCAGAAGTGCTTCTCTTTTCACCCATTTCCACCCCTGCAGACCTGACCATCTTCAGGAAAAGTCCCAGAAAAAAAAGTGAAAATCTTGTTCTGATTAGATATCCAGTTATTATATGACTGACTGTGTCAGTGGTATGTTTCTGGTTCCTGTATTTCCACAAAAAGAATGAAGAATAATGAGGATGTCCAGTGAAGTAACTAAAATGATCAGGGGACAGATGCATGCCTTGATTTGAGGTAAGGAGTGAACAAATCCAGGACCTATACAATTTTGAAGGGTATATAAGGTGAAAATGAAGCTATTAGTCAAATTCTGGAATTACAGAACTTGTCTTAAAAGGAGTTTAAGAAATTCCATAAAAATAAATGGTGGAATCACCATACACCACAAGTAATAACCAAATGGAACTGATGATCTCTGAAGGTGATGTTTTTGTCAGTCTCACCAAAAGAGGGATTCAAAACAGTTAAGTCTGTGGATGGTGACATTCTAAAGGGATTTCACTAAGGAGAAATAAAAATGGTAAACCTACATATCTAAACTTCTGAAGGTACCGTTGGGGAGGACAACTGCTTCCTATGACAAGATATCCTTTAGTGGTGTTAACAGGAGCCACACAATGACCCAGAATCTAGAGTTCTCACCATATGGCTTTTTAAAAAATAAGCTTATTTTAGGTTCAAGATTACATGTGCAAGTTTGTTCTATAGGTAAATTCATGTCATGGAGATTTGTGTGCAGATTATTTTGTCACCCAGGTGCTTAAGCCTAGTACCCAATAGTTATTTTTTCTGCCTGTCTCCATCCCCCAACCTTCTACCCAGTGTGTGGTGTTCCCTCTTTGTGTCCATGTGTTCTCGTCATTTAGCTCCCACTTATAAGTGGGAACATGTAGTATTTGGTTTTCTCTTCCCTCATTAGTTTTTGCCTCTAGCTCCATCCATGTTCCTGCAAAGGACGTGATCTAGGTCTTTTTTCATGGCTGCATAGTATTCTATAGTGTATAGGTATCATATTTTCATTATCCAGTCTTCTACTGATGGGCATTGAGGTTGATACCATGTTTCTGTTATTGCGAATAGTGCTTCAATGAACATATGTGTGTGTGTGTGCTTATGACAGAATGATTTATATTCCTTTGGATATATACCCAGTAATAAGATTGTTATTTCTGTTTTTATCTCTTTGAGAAATTGTCACACTACTTTTCACAATGGTTGAATTAATTTATACTCCCACCAACAGTGCAAAAGTGTTCCCTTTCTCTGCAACCTCACCAGCACCTGTTATTTCTTGACTTTGCAATAATAACCATTCTGACTGGTATAGGATGGTATCTCATTGTGGTTTTGATTTGCATTTCTCTAGTGGTCAGTGATAATGAGCTGTTCTTCATATGCTTGTTGGCCACATGTATGTCTTCTTTTGTAAAGGGTCTGTTCATGCCCTTTGCTCACTTTTTAATGGGGTTGTTTTTTCTTGTAAATTTATGTTTCTTATAGATTCTGGATATTTGACCTTTGTCAGATGCATAGTCTGCAAAAACTTTCTCGCCTGCTGTAGCTTATCTGTTTGCTCTGTTGATAGTTTCTTTCACTATGCAAAAACTCCTTAGTTTAATTAGATCTGACTTGTCAATTTTCGCTTTTGTTGCAATTGCTTTTGGCATCTTCATCATGAAATACTTACCAGTTTCTTTGTCCAGAATGGCATTGCCTAGGTTGTATTCCAGTCTTTTTAAAGTTTTGGGTTTTACGTATAAGTCTTTAATCCATCTTGAGTTGATTTTTGTGTCTGATGTAAAGGAAGGATTCAGTTTCAGTTTTCTGCATATGGCTAGCTAGTTATCCCAGCACTATTTTTTGAGTAGGCAGTCCTTTCCCCATTGCTTGTTTTTGTCAGTTTTGTCAAAGTTCAGATGGTTGTAGGTGTGACACCTTAATTCTGGCCTTATTTCATTGTACTGGTACAAAAACAGACCCATAGACCAATGGAACATAGTCAGGGTTAGGATTAGGGTTAGGTTTCCAATGGAACATGATCTATGTGCTCTATGTGTCTGTTTTGGTACCAGTACCATGCTATTGTTGTTACTGCAGCCCTGCAGTATAGTTTGAAGTTGTGTAGTGTGATGCCTCCTGCTTTGTTCTTTTTAGTTAGGATTGCCTTGGCTATTTGAGCTCTTTGTTTTTTGTTTGTTTGTTTGTTTTTGTTCCATATGAATTTTAAAATAGTTTTTTTCTAGTTCTGTGAAGAATGTCATTGGTAGTTTGCTAAGAATAGCACTGAATATGTAAATTACTTTGGGAAGTATGACCATTTTAACAATATTGATTCTTCCTATCTATGAGCATGGAATGATTTTAGATTTGTTTGTGTCATCTCTGATATCTTGGAGCAGTGTTTTGTAATTCTCATTATAGGGATCTTTCACCTCTGTCATTAGCTGTATTCCTAGGTATTTTATTCTTTTTTGTGGCAATTATGAATGGGATTACCTTCCTTATTTTTCGTAGCTTGGCTGCTGTTGGTGTATAGGAATGCTAGGGATTTTTTGTACAGTGATTTTGTATCCTGAAACTTCGCTGAAGTTGTTTATCTGCTGCAAGAGCTTTTGGCCCAAGACTATGGGGTTTTCTAGATATAGAATTATGTCATCTGCAAACAGGGATAGTTCAACTTCTTCTCTTCCTATATGGATGTCCTTTATTTCTTTATCTTGCCTGATTGCTCCGGCCAGGACTTTCAATATACTATGTTAAATAGGAGTGGTGAGAGAGGGCATCCTTTTATTGTGCTGGTTTTCAAGGGAAATGCTGATTTTGGGCCACTTGGTATGATGTTGACTGTAGCTTTGTCAAGGAGGCTCTTATTATTTTGAAGTATATTTCTTCAGTGCCTGTTACAGTTTTTAACATGAAGGGATGTTGAATTTTATCAAGCCCTTTCTGCATCTATTGAGATGATCAT
>NC_045447.1:84710665-84756979 GCF_002776525.5 Piliocolobus tephrosceles | reverse complement strand
GTTTCTTTTCAGAACCTGTTCCCTCTTCTGCAGCATTGCTCCCAGGGTACCCCCAAAATCCCTAGAGACACACTAACAGGACTTCGCCCTCATCCTCCCCCAGAATTACCCATCTGCCACCTCCTACAACTCCATTTCCTCACCACAAACAAACTCACTTAGGAATCTGGAGGCCAGCGGCATTATTAAATTCACACTCGTGTATGTGGGACTGATGACTCTTTGACCTCATAATGTGCTTGTACTTTCTGCAGAGGACACATATTGATCCAAAGGAATGATTGATTAGGAATCAAGGCAGTATGACAAAGTCAAGGGGAAATACAGGTCAGAGGGGTTAGGAAGGGGTGGGAATGCCACATAGATTGCTGAATCTTCTTAGCAATCTCCTTCTATGCCACTCTCATATTCCAATCATTCCCAAACTCTGCTTCCTCCAGCATCTCCATGGTGGGTAAGGGCAAGGAGAATAATGGATACTGAACATAAAGGACCCTGGGCCACTCTTCCTCTGTTTTAAATTTATTTTAGTTCTCTAACCCTTCCCAGTAAAACTAATTTGACTAAAGGACACAAAACTAAAGTTTGGAAATCACTGCTCCAAAATAAACAGATATTTTCCAGCTTATTCCCTTTCTCCACTTGTGATTCCACAACATTTGCTCAAACCTGTAAGTGTTGTTGCATTTTTGACCCATCGTATTTTAGTAGAGGGTTGAGAAGAAAATAGACAAGAATGAGTTAGGGAAACTATCCATATGCATAAATCATTTGTAATCCAGCTGTCTGAAAACCAGATACTTTGTGCTTTCTCTTCCTTGCTAATCAATTGATGTAAAATACCTCCTATTGTTTGAATTCATTCATCTACACTTTCTTCTGTATCAATATTTATGCTTCATCTTGTTAGAGGTGATGCTCAGTAAATGAATGCATTCATCAGATTTCAAAGTTTCAGCCACGTGTGTTGGCCTGATGTAGAGCTCAACGTATCATTCTCTCAATTTATTACCTGCCTTCATCAAACTCAAACCTTGATCTGAGAATATTATCCTAATTGGGGAAGATATATGTATACTGCCTAAAGACTATTGCATTGTCATTTATCTTTGGCTTTTATCTGTTTTACTTAACCATCTTCTCCTTGAGGGGTATTTAAATGTTTTACCAGCTAATCTCTCCTTCTTTATATTAAATAGCATTTCCCTTCTTTCACTTTCTCATCTGGCTTTCTCTGTTTCCTTTATTCTACTGCCCAATTCCACTGTTTGTTATGGGCACATGGCTCTCAGCTGTAGTAGCCAATACTCATGCCTTGTCAGAGCTGGCCTCTCATGGTCATTTCCACAAAGATGTGTCTGCCTCTGACTGAGGTTTCATTCACCTCCATCCCTGTGGGCCGTAACGTTGGCCTGCAGCGACACATGGTTGTAGTGTTCTTTTTTAATTCATAGAAACATAGACACATTCAGAGGTTTCAAGCATTAAGAAACTGAATAGCAGTGGTTCCGCATCCTTGGTTGTACGTTAGAATCACCCGGAAGCTTTAAAAAATACTGATGCCTGGATCCCACACCTAGACATTCTGAAGTAATTGGCCTGAGATATGGCCTGAGTGTGAAAGATGTTAAAAGCTCCCCAGATGGGTCTTTCTGATCTAAGAAAATTCTTACATCAGCATCATTACCACTTACACATTTTATTTCCTACTGTGCCTTTGGGCCTAAGAGAAGGCCCGCTACAATTTGCCACAAAAAGATGGGCTTAATTTTTCTTGAAAAACCCCTAAAATCTCATTTATATGAAACCCCTCATTTTCCAAGGATACTACCAAATGAAGCAACATCACACATTGAGAGCAGGCCTGGTGGATGTTGGGGCAGAGGGAGAGCATAAGAAAGTGAAATTGACTCCAAATAACTTAATTTTCAATATTGTGATCACATCTTTCTCCAAGCACTTGGCCATGACATAACAAGTGGTGAGAATGCCTGTCTGGGATTCACCACAACATCACATGCTAAAGATGAGATATTCAATAACAGGAGACAAAAACGAAGGAGAAGGACTCACTGACCAGGGAAGGGAAGGGAAGGGAAGAGAAAAAGGGAAGAAAGAATAAATTAACACCTAGCATGCCAATTGCTTTTTATAATCGTATCTTCCCCCACAACACTAAGAGATAGATAGTGTTGTTCCTATTCTTAGGGACAAAAAAAAAGTGTCTGGAGAAGATAAATAATTTGCTAGAGGTCATTCAGCTGCTATGTCATTCAGTGGCCTGGTTTGGCCACCGCCTACCTCTCCTGTCTTGCTGTTATCATCCTATCAAAGACCACTGCACTAATTTTGAAGGTGAGACCAGAAGCAGAGAACATAGACTCTCTAGATAGGAGTGAAATCAAGTTATCTTGCTACTTCCCACCAACCTGGTTCCAGTGGGAGAGAGGTCAGGTCCCTACCAGGGCAGAGTGGGGATTACAGCTCTCAGCTCCAGGTGGTAGCAGGCTAACTTAAAAAGCAAGAAGTGAAGAGTTTTCCTGGCAGCCTCCAAGGGGCCACACTGCAGTTTTATTTGGTCAATGGAGAAACAGAAATTTTGCCAACAGGGTCCAGCAGGTGCAGCAGGAATGCAGACTGGAGTGTAAGTCCTTTCATCAGACCCCAGGGTGTGGGCTGCAGGCTCCTTTTGTTCTGGAGCTAACGGGGAGACAGCTTTGGCTTCAGTGGAGAAAAGCAGAGAATTCATCATAATGCACCATCCTCTCACAGAGCAACACTAAGAAACGATCAAATGCTAATGATTCCAATATAGGCAAACGATTGCATTATAACAAAATGACTTCATTTTACTTCCAAGACTGCTGGGGGAAGACTAATAACCAAAGGGAGAAACCCCTTACAATGTGGCATGTGCTTGTGACAAGCTCTCAAGAGAGACTTTCCCCAGGAATAACTATCAGTACTTTCATCCTATGCGTCTCTCCTTGTTCTGGCACTGGTCTCTCATCTCAGCCACCCTGGTATGCAGTACCTCAAACACACCAACTCTTGTTCGGCCCCAAACATTTGCTAACATCCTTCCTTCTACCTGGAACCCTTCCCTCCAGCCTCCACATGTCTGGCTCCTTCATATTCTTCATTCTCAGCTTGTACATCACCTCCTCCGGGAAGCCTTCCCTGATCACTCTATATAAAGCAGTTTCCCCTTTCATTCTTCTCTTCCTTTCGTAGTGACACCATGGTTAGCACTTCTCTTATTTTTTTACATTGGCATGTGTTTTTACCTGTCTGCACCTTTTGCCTCTATGGAAGCATATCTATCTTGCCCATCATATTATCCGCTTCTAGATTCAAAGAAGATGCTCAGTGTAACAATTTGCTGAATAAATTAATAAGTGAAGCCCAGGTCGTTCCTATCTGATACTGTATTTTCTCTCCCCACTCCCCTTTTTAAAGTTACTATTTGTAGAGGAATCTTTCAGGCCCTGTGCTTTGTATTTTGCACCTATTTCACTTAAGACTCAAAACAACCCTATATCATAGATATTATTTATCCAGTTTTCCAGATTAAAAAGCTAAGATTTGAGAAATTAGGTTTCTTGCCTAAGCCAACACCATAACTGAAACATCCAGGATTTAAGCACACATGTGTCTAATTCCAAAGTTTTTGCTCTTTTCACTCTGTGACATTAAGGAAAATAAGACACTGTTAGAGAGGATGGATAATCTTTCTGAAGAACTGAACAGCAATGATGCTTTTACTTTGTCTTCCTTCCTTTCATTTGTTCATTTCTCCTTCACGTACCCACATTTCACATTGTCAAAAACATGCACGATCACTGGCAGAAAACAAGGAAATAATTCCTGTCAGAGGTAGCACTCCTGGAAACAGTGAAGTCAAAAAGCCACTTTGAATGGCAAGTTTCTTTTCTGTGACTCTCATGGAAATCTCCTCTCTTAATGCCTATATTTCCAGTGCCTCATTGCGGCAGGTGTAGGCACATCACGCCCAACCCTGCGTCATCAGAGAGATGCCTCTGGACTGGCTAAGAGCTCCAGGGGAAAGGTGCTGTGCCCAGAAAACACACTCACCAGCATCCCAAAACTCAGGGCTTGCAAGTGTCAACTTGCAACTTCCATTATGGACAAAAAGATAAGTGACTGGAGAAGAGGACCCCAACCCTAACACAGATAGAGCTTGAAAGTGCCAGGACTAGTTTTCAGCTTCAAATGCCAATGTTCCAGCTCTGGCTAAGACATAATGCTTCTTGACAACCCAATTTCTATCCAGACCTCAATCATTTCCCATCCAGGAGCCACAATCTCTTTGTCTTCCTCTGCCATTGGTCCTCAAAGCTCTCCATTCCCACCGCAGCTGTTTTAGCTCCTTGCCTGAGTTGATTTTGTCATTCTGCCAGCTGAACTGTACTTGATAGGTTTCTCAACCCCAATAGGATCAGCCAGAGGGCTCAGAGAGGAAGGTTTTCTAATACCACCTTAAAATATGCCAATGAACTCTCAGATGCCCCGTGGGCACAGGCACACAGAGGGGCAGGAAGCAGAGCAGATGCCAGGCACAGCACATATCATACACAAATAAACCTGGGCACATGCAACCAAAGCTCACCACAAAAAATTCAAGATGGACATGTATCTCTTTTGAAAGGCAAATCATCAGTCAATGCAATAAAGAATAGCACATCGGATGGACATCCAGGATGTACTCAGGGACTACTAATGTCATCCATGAAATAGGCTTCAGCTTGGGAACATTCATTCATATTCCACTCACATCCCTTCTGAGTCACACATGGCAAAATGAAGTCTCTGCCTATTGCCTACAATAGACTTCTGTTTACCAAACTACTTTTGCAATCATTCATTCCAGAAACATTTACAGAGTGCCTGCTACCTGCCAAGCACTATTCTAGGGGGCTGGGGATACAACAGTACCTGTCCTCATTCGGCCTACATTCTAACAGAGAAGAGATAGTAAATAAAGAAGAAAATAAGTATATGGAAAGGCACCAGGCAATAATTTGTACAATGAGAAAAAACATTAAAAGAAGGACTAATAGAGAGCAATGAGATGGGATGGGATAGGACGAGGTGGGGTAAACTTCAGAGAGGAGAAGCTTTCTGTTCACTGCTGTCCCCCAGCACCTAGAACAGTGCCTAGCTCAGAGTGAGTGAGTGTATACAAAGGGGGATTGGAGAAGCCCTCCCTGAAGATGTAATACTTAAAGATGAGAACCTAGTACTAAGTGAGGGAGCCAGCTGCCAAGCAAAGATCTGAAGGCAAAATATTCCAGGGAGAGGGAGGAGTGGGTGCAAAGGCTCTGAGGCAGGAGCATGCCTGTCATGTCTGAGACACAGCAAGAGGGCTGGTGTGCCTGGAGAAAAGCAAGTAAGGCAGGCAGTGATAGGAGATGATGTTGGAGAAGCAGAACATGATAAATAGTTTAGGCTTTTTTCTGAGTGGGATGAGAAGCCATTAGATGGTTTTGAGCAGAGTAATAATATCTAATTTAGAGTTTTAAAGGATCATTCTGGCACCTGCCAAATACATAAACTAGGAGATCATTTAGGAGATTACCAAGTAATGCAGGCATTACACCCCAGTCCAGTGTAGGTGCTGTGGGCTGGGGTGGGAGATGGTGAGAAGTCATTGGATTGGAAATCAAGTTTGAAGGTGGAGGCAACAGGACTTGCTGGAGATGAGGGGTATGAGGGAAAGAGAATAGTTCTGGATCATTTCAGGAGTGATTGGGGAAAATGGAGTTGCCTCCTAATAAAGCGGGGAAGCATGGGGAAGGGGTGGGTTTTTGAGGAAGTGGAAACAAGAGTCTTGTTTTGGACATAATTTTTAGATGCCTGTTGGACATCCAAATAGTAATAAAGGAGGCAGTTGGATTTATGACCTGAACTTCAGGGAGAAATTGGGGTGGGAGATATGAATTTGAGACCAATTAACATATAGGCTATACTCCCACCATGGAAGAGAATGAGCCTACTGAAGAGGGAATGTGGGTGGAGCAAGGAACCAGAGCTGAGATCCAAGCACTGTGACATTTATAGATGGGAGAGAGAAGGAGGGTCCCACAAAGGAGACCTGAAAGAAAGCAGCCAGTGAGATGGAAAGAAGCCCAGGAAGATGTAATGTCCTAGACGCCAAGTGAAAAAAGAACTTCCAGGAGAAGGAAACCATCTTGTGCTAATATATCAAGTACTAAAAGGAATAAAAATTTGCCACCAGATTTAGCAAGATGGAGTTCATTGATGACCCTGAGAAGTACAGTTTCAGTGGTGTTACGGAAACAAATCCTGAATAGAGGCCATTCAACAGAAAATGAGACTGGAGAAAGTGGACACGGAGTAGAACAAGCTTTTGAGAAATTCTATACTATAGGAAAAGAAAAACTAAAGGAAGAAGCTGAAGGAGAATAGACAGCATGAGATGATATCACAACTCTTGTCCATAAAAAATATACCATGGTCTTCAATACTATTCTATCAGCATTGGAAGAGACAGGACTCTGAGGAATCTAAAATAGTCAAACCTGTAGAAGCAGACAGCACAGTGGTGGCTGCCAGGGGCTGCAGAGAGGGGGAAATGGTGAGTTGCTAGTCAACAGGAACTTACACAAAATAAGTAAGTTATAGAGATCCATTGTACATTTGTCCTGTAGTTAACAATACTGTATTGTACAGTTACAAGTCTGTTGAAAGGGTAGATCTCATGTTAAATGTGCTTACCATGATTAAAAAAAAAAGAAGAAGAAAAAAGAGATTTCAGTAGTTATCTTCCTTCTCTTTTAAACCCAAAAGAAATGGCTTCAAAATATTCCCGGCCAATGGCTACTGAGGAATAAAAGAGGCTTTGATAATATTAATGCTAAAAAGCTGTGTATTAGGTATTAGGCAATATGTGTACGTATGTATCTATATCTGTCTACCTACCTACGTATCTGTCTTCCCCTTTCTCATTTAAATCTAAAAACCATTTTAGGAAGTAGGCTCTATTGCCATCTTTCTTTTCTAAATCTTAGAGAGGTTAAATAATTTGCCCAAGGGACACAGAAAGTTAAGAAGCAGAATCAAAATTTAAATCCAGCCTTGTTGGAATAAAAAGCTTGGGTTCTTTCCATTTCTCCCTTCTAATGTGAGAAGGACACACTTTTAACTCGTCAGCCCAGAAATCTTACCTTCATGTGACCTGATTAGATAGAATGCAATCTAGATGATCTCTAGTTCCCATCCAGCACTATCTTTCTTGGATTCTGTGATTCATTTACACAGTAAGAGTTTTCTTTCATATTTAATATTAATTTCAAATGTCTCAGTGAACAGTCATCTTGAAGTTGAGTATAACTTTGATCCAGTTTATTTTTTCTATTGTGAAAGTAATATATACTAATTAGAAATACACTTATTATAGAAAATTTTAAAACTATCAAAATATAAACAGAGGAAAATGATCTTCCACGGCCCACAAGCACCAATGACTTTTACTGAATTTTTCTTCTAAGCTGTTTTTTCTGTGTATAAGGTTTTAGGTTTATTTTACATTGTTTTAAACACAGTGGTAATCATGTTTTATATATCTATACAGTCAAAGTTTTCATTTAGCAATAAAATATTTGCATTTTTTCATGCTATTTATAAACATATTTTTAAGGCTGAGCCATTCATTATTTCATAGAGCCAGATCCCTCCCTGCCACTGAAAACATTAGGCTGAGTTTTAAACTAGGAGGAAGGTACCAATAGCACCTAAGCCTTTTTAGCCATGGTTTTAGAAAACAGTAGGTATCTGGTTATAAGGATACCCAAGTCTATGCTATTAATATCTTCTTCTTCCATTTCTTCTATAGTTCTCAGAACTTCTTTCTTTAGGATATCTACCTTGGCAAATATAAACTTGAAGGTTATACTGGCATCAGTGTCATTACCCTATTAAGAACACTTGAGAAAAGTTCATCTTGATTAGCATACCACTCCCACGTCTGCCTAACAAAGGCCTTCCTAAATATTAAAGTTGAATGTGAATGCTGTGCATGGACATCTACTGCAGACTGCATAATATTGTAGCATTTGAATGGAAGCAATTGTTAAATACCATAATACAGAAATGACCCTTACTACTTGCCCTTCCCACTCATGAATTTAATATAATACAATTTATTTAATGTGCAGACATTTTACTGGGCAATTTTAGTGAGTGTCTTGGGCTCTTAGTCACCATGGAGTTTGACCTTACTCAAAGCCTACTACAGAAGCTTTGTCCCCTGAATACACAGTCCATGTGAAGGAGCCACAGGAGAAGAAGTCATTGTATGACAAAAAGAAATATGAAGACCCAGCCTGTACTTGACATCTGTGATGAACGCAGGCTTTCAATGATAAGCTCTTGCCAGCCCCACCTCAATTTGAATTTGCATTCTCCATTAATGTGGTTATAATGCTGGCCCTGGTGAAAATCCCATCGTAAGTATTCTGTTTCCTGGGAATAATACAGACAGCAAGGTGACATACATGCCAGCTGTTGACTAACAAAACAGTGAGCTATTATTGAAGCAGTCTTGGGCCACTGTATAGAGTATTCTTTACATGCAACAAAAGCTATGTTGGGGACAATGTCAGAAATCAATTAGAACCACCGAAGAATCTCCTTTCATTCTCTCTCTCATACAAGCTCTATTTCACTGTATCTTTCTTTTCCTTTTGAATTGTTTGGCAAGCAGTATTAGCAATAAATCTATATCTGATCAGAAGTGGTTCATTTTGTAAAATATTATTGAAATCAAACTCTTGATAAATAATAAGTATCTTTTTATTGTTTGAACTCTTGGTACCTAGAGAAACTGTGTCTTCTTGACTGCTTTGCCTCTCATTAGTATTTAAATTTTAAAAAAAATTTTAATTACTTTTTTTATGTTTTTGGAAGCAAGAGATATAGCTCTTGGATTTTGGTGGAGCCAAACTACTTGGAAATATAAGGAGAAGACACACTCACTAGTGTGCTTTTACAGGAGAAGACACACTCTCTAGCCCAAAGCCTAATTTTAAGCAGTTTATAGCCCCCATAACTAGCATTTACTCTGGAAAGATACTTGAGGAAGAGAGCAACTACTGGAGGAGTGAAGGATTTACAGTAGCGGTTGTTGGACTAACTGGACCTCAGCCTGTCCAGCATTCTCCCAGATTTATAACACAAAATTACCATGTCAGAATGAGACTCCAGGGAGCTAAAATAACCAATTGACAAGCCACTCTGCTTCCTGTTAAGGCTGAGCTAGGTTTCTCTCCTTCTGGACCCTAAAACATTCAAAACTAGGCCAAGTTTTTAAGCCCCTGGAGGAAATTGCCTGCTTATTATCATTTCCTCATTCTGGCATTACAAAAAAGTCAACACAGGGAAGTTATTTGTATAAAACAAGACAGAACAGTTACTCGTATCCTCCTGTTTCTACTATCGGCTCTTAACACCTCAGGGCAAATTTTCATTTATATTAAATGTTAATCTGACCAACTCATCTTCTGTGATGGTCGCTTCATAGAAAGTTAAAGGATAGGCAACAGAGCATCACCAAAGGAAAGAAACTGTAGAGATCATTGAGATTAAATCTACCCCTTCACTTACAGATGAGGAAACTGGGACTTTAAAAAATGACAACAATAGCAACAGCATTTACTGAATACTTTCATTATCCAGGTTACTTTTTAAGCCCATCTATTAAGTTAGTCCAACTTCTCCAAGTATATACCAGGGTCTTTTTTAACGGTTTTTGCACATATTAATTTATTTTTCTCACAATTTATGAAGGACATAGTGTTTTCATCTGTAAAACAAGAAGTTACGGCCAGGCACCATGGCTCACACCTATAATCCCAGCACTGTGGGAGGCCAAGGTTGGAGGATCACTTGAGGCCAGGAGTTCAAGATCAGCCTGGGCCACAGAGTGAGACCCCATGTCTACAGATAATTTTGCTTTAATTAGCCGGGCATGGTGGTGCATACCTGTGGTCCCAGCTACTAGGGAGGCTGAGGCAAGAGGATTGCTTGAGTCCAGGAGTTCAAGTTTACAGTGAGCTGTGACTGCACCAAGACCCTGTCTCAAAGAAGTAAAGGAAAACAAGAAGTTAGATGACTTGCTCAAGGCAAGAGCCACTTAAGTGGCCTGATATATTATATTGTTATACATTATTATTTATATTGTTATTTATATTAAATATAATAAAATTATATTGTTATATAAGAAATAATAAATATTTTATGTTGAAACGCATTTCAACATAATGATGAATGTTGCTGTAATGATGAAATGAGTTTCAACATAAAATATTTATTTTTTATTTTTACAGAAATCCATTTTTCTAAAAGCTTCTATGCATTGACTGTTTCATTCAAGAGTATTGCAATAGGTCCATTGTATGTTAGTGCGGAAAATCAAGGACAAAATATGCTATATTCCATGTAATAAACATCCTCTGATTTCATAAGATATTGCATTGAAATATCATCCCTACGTCTGAAGAAAGTATTAAGAAAATATCTATTAAATCAAAATCTGAATTTCAGTCTTAGAGTCATAATATGGATCATCTTGATTCAGTGACCATATTTTGGAAGTTAAATTTAAAGTAGATGGTCTTGGATGTGAGCTAACAACTGGAAAGAATATTTGAAATGGGGACTATTCTGGGAAATTCCATTTGTATCATCAGTGTGTGTGTGTGTTTACTGTGTATATGTGATTAATGTATTTGATGTGTGTCTAAGTGTGTGTGAATGTAAATGTAAAATGACTTCTTAAAACCTGATGATTTTAGAAACCATAGGTAAAGCCCAATAACAATTTGGAGTAGGAGTGAGAACAAGAACATCCAATATTCTTTCACAAGGCAGTATATGTACAGTACTAGCTCCTCCCTGATTATATATCAGTTCCACATATGTCTTTTTTACCAAGTCCATTTCAGAAAGTGTAGGATCAGTCACTGTAAAAAGGTATGTTTAGGACAATTTTTTCAGAGAACTGCTAAAATACGCTTTTCTGTTAAGTGACTGTGAATTCTTTCCAGTCCTTGCCACGTTGACACGGGCGGTTCTGTGATTGCTGAGTGTGTTCAATGAAGCAATGCTTGAAAAGCAATTGAAACTCTGAGTTGATTGGGCATCTAACAGCAGTCAGTCTGCTTGAAATTACAAGCTGGACTCCTTGAAATGAAACTTGTCATGCCCAGCAAAGCTGTTGACTGCCTCTCACCTCTGAGAATTTGGGGAGGAATTAGAACTAGCCTGATGGATAGCATCTAAACACCAAGCAACTTGGAAAATGTCCCCAAGCCGGCCCCTCTTTTAAAGCATCTAGGATGCTTGTGGCTGTGGGTTGTTTTCCTTGTTAGTCCCTGGCAGCATGGTGGTTATGCTTTCGGGTAGCCTTTCATTTAAAGAGGAGGAGATGGGCCTGCGCAGCAGCTCTCACCTGAAATCCCAGCACTTTGGGAGGCCAAGGAGGGCAGAACACTTGAGCCCAGGAACTCAAAACTAGCCTGAGCAACATAGTGACACCCCATCTCTGTTTAAAATATATATATATATATATTTTTAAAAAAGATGATGAGATAATTGATAAGTTAATGTCCTAAGTAATTATAGGACTTATCAATCACATATTTCTCCTTCTGGAAAAGAATTCTTCCAGTTGCCCGATTTATTTTAGGGACTGCCTTACTCATCTCAAGTCTTAAGCCCGTGGAGTTATGATACCCATATGTGACTGGAACATGGCATTAGCTGCTCTTTCAGACTGACACCATAATTATGAAGAGCCACTAAAATGGTATTTTCTCAAACAGACTCTACTGACTAACAAAAGCTACGTTTTTCTTTTCTACAGAGTGAATAAAAATGAAACCTACTTTATTTTCAAGGAATTAGACTTGTCTATTATACCTGGTATAAACCCATGAATTTTCTTTTCATTCAGAATTTTAGGGAGTAGTACTTGAGTGGTACTTAATTTTGCAATTGTCCTCAGTGCTAAATTTAGCTGCTAATAAATCCTATTGTTTTTTATTTTAAATAACTATGGCTCCAAAAAAAGTCTCTATTAGGTACATCTTACTCATCACCTAAAAATTATATTTTGCTCTTTTAGCTAATAAAATTGCTGTAATGATGAAATTTTTGAGGTTATAAACTTTGAGCTTCACATACCTATAGTTCCTACGGTGCAGAAACAAAAAATCATGGTGTCCTTAAAGTTTAGTAAAAAAGGATGATTAAATTTCATCTACCCAGTATCTACCCAGCCATCCAAAATTTGAGATAAAGGGCACAAGTGATCCTAAAGACAGGCACAATGGATACAAACACACACACAGTCTCCCCAGGCCTCCACACACTGCCTGGCACTTTAAAGGCTCTTCGTTAATGTATTTGAAAGGGAGGGAAGAAATAAAGGAGAAAACACAACCAGATGAAACGCAGGGTTCGTATGAGACAGGGACTAAGCATTTGAATGTTTCTTGAATGTTTGTGTGCACCTATCTGTGCATAACTTTCACGCTAAGGAGTACTTTCCTGCAATGGACTGATAAGGGAGAGGTTAGAGAGGAAAGAAACATCTCTCACGGATGTCTGTGTGTGAATAGCAAAGTGACAGACTCAAAGACAGGCACAGGAGAAAAAATAATTACATTGTGCTTTGTGCAACTGTTACCTCACTTAAACGCAGCAGGTTTGTAATTTCTAGATAAAAAATATACACCTTTTCCTGCTATTTTACCAAGCCAACTTTTTGGAATTTGACTTTCTTTAACAGCTTGCTTTATTCCATGCTAGTTCTACTTGCGGGCATTTAGGGAATTCTCTATTGAAAAGGCAAAGTTTAAAGGAAATGATGATCAATGATAAAATACATTTGAATAATGTGATCGGTCACTAGGTGCTCTTGCCAAAGGATTAGAGAGCAAGTTCAGGACTGTAGTGTAGGCCGGGCGCAGTGGCTCAAGCCTGTAATCCCAGCACTTTGGGAGGCTGAGACGGGCGGATCACGAGGTCAGGAGATCGAGACCATGCTGGCTAACACGGTGAAAGCCCGTCTCTACTAAAAAATACAAAAACCTAGCCGGGTGAGGTGGCGGGCGCCTGTAGTCCCAGCTACTCGGGAGGCTGAGGCAGGAGAATGGCGGGAACCCGGGGGGGGGCGGAGCTTGCAGTGAGCCGAGATCAGGCCACTGCACTCCAGCCTGGGCAACAGAGCAAGACTCCGTCTCAAAAAAAAAAAAAAAAAAAAAAGACTGTAGTGTAGGCCTGGCTCTTTCTTTATAACTAAGATTCTTTTTGCCCTCTCCTGTAAATTGATGGTGTTCCAGGAAATAAGAGATTGAATTCTGTACTTTAAAGAACAAAGAGAAAATCGGCAACATGTCATGGTTCTTTTCTTCCCACAGCTAGTGGGCTTTTCTTTCAAGGGTCCATTGAGTAGAGGAATGGACTATACAAAATAAGGGGAAGTGTAGCTCCAGTGACAAAGCAGCCGCTTAACGTGGCCCTGAGGACCAGCAGGCCTCTCTGATGACCACATAGGCTCTGTTGCTGCCCGACCTGTTGTTCTTTCAGTAGGTCCTTTACTTGCTCAAAAATAGTGACCAATGACATTAATATGGAATACTATCTCTGACCTCGTTGAGGCTTGCACTCATTCCCCTTCTGTCCCTCCATAAAATCCAAATGAGTGGAGAGACCTGCCACAGACTACGCAGCATAAGAATTCTGGCCCCATGACTTTCAGTAGATAGTCTACCTTTTTAAATCTGTGTTATCTCTACTGAAATAAGAATGATAATACTGAAGGTCACTGGGAAGATGGAGACACACACATGCACAATGCTTAGAGGAGTGCTGGACACTGCAGCTGCTCTCATTACTGTTAAGAGCTCACTTCTATTCCTACCTTAAAAAGTCATATTTATTTCACTTAGCAACTGTTCTCCTTAAGAATCTAGATATGTTCAATTCTTAACTTCCCAGTAGAGATTAACAGAAAAAGATCAAATAAAATTAATTAGAAAAGGTCCCTGCTAAGAATATGGCAATGCCTCATTTATCAAATGGTGCCTAATACAGATCCCTTAACTACCCAGAATATAGGCAAGAATCAGAAAATAAGAAAATTAAAGGAAAAAAAGATGAATTTGAAGCCTGACATTGATATGAGACCATCCACGCACCAAATTCCCCACAGTCACAGGCATTAAATGCCACAGAAACCACCGCTCCTGTGCTCGGTTTTGATCTGGTGCTCCTGCCCATTGCAGTTAGAAATCAGGGAGGCACAGTCAGTGAGAGTGGTGGGGAGAGTTAGTCACACCATTGAGACAGAAAACTATAAATAGCAGACACAATAGTGGCCCCGAACTCTCCCCGTGAGCGGTCCGGGGCCACTGAGAGAGGCCCAAATAGCCTATCATCCCTGACAGTCAATGAGAACATCACTAAGTCACAACAAAAGATAATAATGGATTTTCATCCTACTTCATGTTGTCTAAGAAGACAGATGTGTCCATTCCTTTTTAGACACGTTTTCATCCAAGAGAATTCACTTGTTTTTATTTGGCATTAACAGATAACCCACATTTGACTAGAAAATTTACTTGTATACAGCACTTCATTCTTCAATATTTCTAAATAAAATAGGCATCATTCTAGAACTACCATCATTATAATGGGGAGATGTGAAAAAAATGCTAGCATCTGACTGAGGTGGTAAAAGTGATTTGAACATTTTTCCAAGTGTTCTTTGTGGAAAAGGCATTGCAGGAAATAGACAACATGCCCTCTACAGTAAAATCGTAACAGAGTTGCTTTCTGGGACAATGTTTAGTGTATTTAGCACGTTTAACATTGCCCAGTCGTGTGATTCACAAAACCATTGTATGTACATACATGTGTGCACATCTACATAGTTCCTTATTGCTATGATAGGCAAGTGGATGTGGATAAAACTTCTCTCCAGTTTTACTCTCCAAAGAGAATAATCTGATGAAAGGTTCTATTTTTTTTTCATCTGGTGTACACACACATTGTTCTATGGCAGTTATCACCTAAAAAGCTGTTGACACTCTGTAACTTTTGCCAAATCTATTTCTTTTCTCACTCTTTAGAATCTCCTCCAGGCTGCGATATAGCTCTATTCAAAAGCATTTTAACAAAGAGCACAGTCTTTTTGCTCACTAGAAAAAAAGCAAGGTTTCCAGGGAAGGGGGGCAGTAAAGACTCTACTCATTCTGGTTCCATTGCAGAGTAGAACTTTGTCTAAGTCATCACCTCCCCACCCCGGCCTCCCGCATCTTCCAGGGTCCTGCCCTGGGCTTATACTCAACCTTTGAGTCAAAAAGGATGGAAGCTCTTGATAAACCTGTCAATTTCCCCCAAAATCATCCTGGCTTTCCTGTTTCTATTAAGAGCAGCCCTTGGCCAGACTCAGTGGCTCACTCCTGTAATTCCCACACTTTGGAAGGCTGAGGCAAGTGGATCACCTGAGGTCAGGAGTTCAAGACCAGCCTGGCCAACATGGTAAAAGCCCTTCTCTACTAAAAATACAAAAATTAGCTGGCATGGTGTACTCCAAGCTACTTGGGTGTCTGAGGCAGGAGAATTGCTTGAACCCGGGAGGTGGAGACTGCAGTGAACCAAGATCACACCATTGCACTCCAGCCTGGGTGACACGGCAAGACTCTGTCTCAAAAAAAACAAACAAAAAAGAGCAGCCCCATGCTCCCAGGACTGTGACCAAAGAACTTGGAGTCATCTTTGAGGCCTCCCTGCCCTTTATTCTTGTAAGTCAACACACTTTATGATTCTTCTTGGAAGTCCCTCACACCCTGCTTTGCCCCTCCATCACAATCACACTCCACCCCTATTCCAGGCCCTTATTATATCATCTCAAGCCTGGTGCAACTGCCCTGAAGCTGGGCCCCACCTCTAATCCTCCTCACCCCACAATTCAGTTACCTCTAGCAGTGTTTGACTTTAGCAAGAAAGCCTAGAGAGGCTATGATCATAGATTAAAGCTGGCCAGATCTGAGGTCAAATCCTGATTCTGTCATTTATCAGCTTAGTGATCCTGAGTAACTACTTCAGTCTCTGAGCCTCACAGGGTTGGTGTGTGGATTAAACCAGGGAATGTATATAAAGTGCCTGGCTCAAGGCCTAGTAGTTAGTGAATCACTGAAGATCATCCATAGCTTGTCCCAGACTTACTTTCTAGCATGATATTTTAAGTTACCTTTTCTTTACCCAACCCTCCAGCAAATTGAGTATTTGCACACGATGATCTTAACGTTCACTTTTCTCTTATTTTCTCTTACCATTTGCTTCTTCCCGCACCTCCCCACCACCAAACTTTGCTATTGAAATTCTAATATAGTCCACAGAGTCCAGGCCAAATCCTCATCTTCTCCATGAAATCTTATTGTGTCATCCCAGCCAGAAATGACCTTTGTCTCCTTAGCCCTACATTCTTTCCTAGCGAAAATTTTCTTGTGACTCTTATCACAGTTTCTTGATTTTGGTAATATTTGCATCTCTATTTCTCCCCAAAAGCAGTGTTTAGGCTACTAATGATAGAGGCTGAATATACGTGGGGATTTACATAGATTATTGGTCATTTAACAAGGCCTTAACTGTGAGAAAGAAACAAAATGGATTATATCATTTTGCTGAGGATGTATGTTTTCTATGTGTATTAGTGCATTCTTGCATTGCTATAAAGAAACACCTGAGACTGGGTAATTTTTAAAGAACACAAGTTTAATTGGCTCATGGTTCCACAGGCTTTACAGAAAGCATATCAGCCTCTGTTTCCAGGGAGGCTGCAGGGAGCTTTTCCTCATGGCAGAAGGCAAAGTGGGAGCAGACATCTTACATGGAAGGAGCAGGACCAAGAGAGAGAGGGGGGCAGTGCCACATGCTTTTAAACAAAAGATCTCGTGATAACTCACTCACTATACAGTACCAAGGGGGGATGGTGCTAAACCATTCATGACAACTCTGCTCCCATGATCCAATCACCTCCCACCAGGCCCACCTCCAACACTGGGGATTACAGTGAACATGAGATTTGGGTGGGGACACTGATCCAAACTATATCACTATATGTAAGACTTATGTTTTCTCTTGCTGCAGACCTAGTGTCAAATTAAAACTCACCCGCTTTTACTGTATAATTCGGTAATGATAATGTTAGCATACATGTCTCAGGGCTATATGCTGAGTACTTAGTGTGCATTATCTCACGTAACTTTCAACAGAAAACAGATCCAATGGGAAGTATAATTACTCCCATTTTTCAGACAAGGAACTTGAGGTTTAGAGATGGCAAAGAACTTGTTCAGGGTCAGATACAGCTAGTAAGAGACAGAACACAGACTCACATACAAGCAAATTGACTCTAGAGGCTGCTTGCTCCAAAACTCTGCTGTTAAATGGAGAATCAGCTTGAAGAACGAGCAAGGATATAAGCAGGAAAAAAAAATTTTTTTTTTTGAGACAGAATCTCACTCTGTCACCCAAGCTGGAGTGTAGTGACGTGATCTCAGCTCACTGCAACCTCCACCTCCTAGGTTCAAGTGATTCTCCTGCCTCAGCCTCCTGAGTAGCTGTGACTACAAGCACGTACCACCACACCTGGCTAATTTTTGTATTTTTAGTAGAGACAGGGTTTTGCCATGTTGGCCAGGCCGGTCTCGAACTCCTGACCTCAGGTGGTCTACCCACCTCAGCCTCCCAAAGTGCTGGGATTACAGGCGTGAGCCAACCTGGCCACAAGGAAACTTCTTAATGGGGCTATAGCAGTAATCTAGGAGAGAGGATAGTAGCCCACACCTGGGACGGTGAGAAGTGGCTAAATTTTGGATTTAATGTAAAGTAGGAGACAAAAGAATTTGCTGGAGAACCATATACTATTAGTGGTATTTACTACTGATAATGACAGTTATACCGACAATTACTCTTTACTCTTCTTGGAACTTCCTAACAAGTCATCAGAGAGGTCCACTTAATTTCTTACACGTGACATGCAACAGTAAAAACAATCTTAAGAGAAACAGAGAGGAAAGGATTACTCCTCTTGGGAGAAAAGCTGTCACTCCTAAACAGTCATTCTAAAAAAATAAAAAGTTAGTAGTCCGAAAGTCGTAGCCTATAATTTTTATGCAGAGTTTTGACCCTGGAGTAGTTAGCAACTATGACTTGTGCAATGGGCATAATAATAATGAGAATAAACCCAATTATTCAGTGGTAGAATGTATGGTTCTATGTCCATATTGGCTCAAGGGAGAGAGAGAGATTTCTTGGGTTTAGGAACCCAAAGTAATAACAGAGCTGATGAACAGAATTGTTTTTTCTTTGAATGAATTCCATCTGAGCTTGAAATAATAGAAAACTTTTCAAAATAAGGTTCATTGTAGATGGGGATAATAGGACAGGGCCTTAGACTAATAGTCCCTTTTACCATTAAAAAGAAAAGTTGTGTTTTTCCATTGTCAGATCAGAAAATGTAGTTTTATGTGAGGACTTGCATTCTCCTACCAGCTTTAGTTTTAATTTGTCAAGCTGGTTTGTGGGGTAAAGCTACTGGGGCTGCTTTTTGTCTCCTTTTGTATCTCCATTCTTGTCATAAGACAAAGGACGCTGCTTTTCTTTTTATTCTTCTCGAGTGGCCCTAGCAAAATGCCATGGAGAAAGCACAAATTGAAATTGAAAACTGCAAAAAGGAACAGAGAAAAAGCAACATCTCCAGGCCCTGCATTGTGTAAATAAACAAGGGATTTTCTCTGCCCATGGGACTGAGGACAGACACACAGGAGCAAGGAGAGGAGAGCAGCACCCAGCGCCTGGCAGGCAGGCAGACTTACAGGCAGAGAAGGGTCTAGGGGGATTTGATTTCTGATAAATGACCTTTGTGATTTTCTTCTTTATTTGCCATTGTTTATGACAGTAATCATCATGTTAAAATATAATCTCATATCTTTGTTGACAAATGCTTTCAGATATATTAACTCAAACAGAATTTAGGATTATCTTGCGTCAAGCACAAACTCCAGAATGTCCTGGCATTGGCCCCGTGTGTCCTTCAAACACGGGTTTGCCCATACATCCACAGAGCAGCCCGGAAACTTTTCTTTCTTTACCTTGTCTCAGGCCACAAATTTATTTTATTTTATTTTACTTTTATTTATTTATTTTTTTTTTTTTGAGACAGAGTCTCGCCCTGTCACCCAGGCTGGAGTGCAGTGGCCGGATCTCAGCTCACTGCAAGCTCCGCCTCCCAGGTTTACGCCATTCTCCTGCCTCAGCCTCCCGAGTAGCTGGGACTACAGGAGCCCGCCACCTCGCCCGGCTAGTTTTTTGTATTTTTTTTTTAGTAGAGACGGGGTTTCACCGTGTTAGCCAGGATGGTCTCAATCTCCTGACCTCGTGATCCCCCCGTCTCGGCCTCCCAAAGTGCTGGGATTACAGGCTTGAGCCACCGCGCCCGGCCCACAAATTTATTTTAATACTGGCTCTTATGACCACATGAGAATGTTCCTGACCAAAGGATAATATCTCCTTTGCCTATGATTAGCCTACAAGGCTACAAGCAAAGTGAGTCCTAACTCTTAAGTCCTAAGATCTGAGTGTCCCAGGACAGCACTGAGCCTGTTTGGTCTCTACTGGTAAGACTGGAGATGTATATTAGGAGGAAACCTGATCAGTCTCTGGATGGGAAATAATGCAGAAACCCACTGGCACCACAGCCCAGACACTGGGCAACTAAAACTCCTTCCCTGACTAACCTGAATATAATTGGGAGTGGTCAGTATCAGATATATTCCCCATCTAAAAAGTACAGGCCAGATTTGGACTGAGATCGGAGGAGTTAGTCCACAAACATTCATTGGGTGCCCAAAATGTGCCAGCCATACTACTGGGTAAAGGGGATGTAGAGATAGAAGAGATGGAGGGGACGATCCTTGCCCCTTCTTCGAGCTGATTCTCCAAGTAACAGCAGAGTTTTGAAGCAAGCAACGTCTGGAATCAATTTGCTTGTGTTTGAGTTTCTGTCCTGTCTCTTAGTAGATGTACCTGCCCTTGAACAAGTTCTTTCCCTTGCCCTCCAAGAAATCGAAGGCCATTAAAGGATGCAGATAAGCAGTAGGAGAATGAGCCTTCAAGCCAGGCTGTCTGGGCTCAAGTATATGTCAGCCTTTCCTGCCTGCATGGTTCTCCATGTGGTATCTAACCTCTTTGGTGTGGAGGTCATCAGCTGAGAAATGGAAAGAGTAACAGTAACTAAGGAATATACTTTTGTGGGAATGGATGAACTCATGTTTGTGAAGTGCTTGCCCAGTGTACGGCACATTGTAAGTACACAATAAGTGACCATTAGTAATGTTGTCACCAATGTTGGCATCGTTTTTGCTGTGATAGAGGCGTATTCACATAGTTCAGAGGCAGCACGGAGGCAAGTGTCTAACCCAGGCAAGGCATAATTAGCACCAAGGTAAGCTTGCAGAAGATAACTGTGCCTCAGAGCACAAGGAACAGATAGCCAGAAGGAGCTTCAGGGACAAGACAGACAAGCAGAGAGAACAGACTGGGCAAAGCTGCCACAAAGGGAGAGAGAGCATGACCAGGAAACACTCCAGGGACAGCAATGGAAAGGGAATTAGCAATTACTGAGCCCATGCTAGTTACTAGAAATTGTGCTGTGTGACTTAAAAAGATGATCCCACACAAAGCTTTGTAATAATCCTGAGACACAGTCATCCTTTTTTCACAGAGGAAGAAACCCCAAAGCTCGGAGAAGTGCATTAGATGGCCTAGGGTTATACCACTACTAACTGGCATGATTCACTTCCGTGTCTGTGTGATTCCAAAGTCCATGCTCCGTGCATAATCTGTCCTCTCTGAGCCACAGTATAAAATACATCTGGTTGTTGGGAGGGGCGTGGGAGCTGTGAAAGATGAGAACCCAGAAGTTAGACCAAGAAAGTGCTAGTGTCTGCAGTAAAAGGCTTGAGCATTTCCCTGGGCCATGGGCATTGATGAGATATTATCATCCTAGGAATAACAGGTTTTCCTGAATAGGGGGAGGGTTGTCATGTGACACTTAACCAACTTCGTAGGCATAAGAGCTGGGTGGGTCTAACTGGCTAGGCATCAACAGTGTGGTATTTGTGGCGTAGAATAGAGATCATGGTGCCATGGTCTAGCTGAAAGACAGGAACATTTTTAAAATGGTAATTTGCCCTAAGCTAATGAGCAGATTCCATAAAACAGCAAATGGAAATAAGATTTTCATATGGTATCATCCATGAAAACCAAAATCTCTTCTTTTGGATGTTGTTAAGGAATTAATGTATGAAGTAGGAGACAGGGCCTATTAGATGCCCTAATGCTGATTTTCTACCATTCTGAGCCTGAGGAAAGAAAATCTATGGCTTCTAGGGCTTAAAAGATCTCCAGTCGCCACCTAGTCAAACTTCTTTTTTTGCAGATGGTAAAACCAAGGTTTAGGAAAGTGACGTGATTAGGCCAAGATCCTTTCAACACAGGACATCCGCCATTTGCCATACTAAAAGGACCTCGTCCTGTCAGTCTCACAAAGAAAACCTGGGAAAGTAAAGGCAATGACCAGTGACACAGGCTGAAATAGATGTTTTCTTCCAAAACATTTCCCCCAACATCCATGGCAGAGTCTCTCAGAGGTTCCAAAGTGAGTGTTATTTAAGCAGCTCTCTCCCACTGCTCCACCAGGCAAGGTGCAGAAAGTCAGCTAAGGTGCCAAAGGGGCAAGAAGGCAGATCCCTGGCCCTCAGCCAGCTTATACACCTTGCCATCCTTGCTTAGGATGTTTGTCTCTAGTATTCTTCATAGTTGGGCAGGAAGGGAAGAAAAAGTAAAATGTATCTTTTCCTAAAGTAAACAGAAAATCCAAACTGCTATTCTTCGTAACCTCAAAGGTCCCTTCGCTGGTTCTGATTCAGGGTTGCCCCACCCAAGTGAGATAAGGGTAAGACTGGCCCAGTAACAAATGGTATGACCTCCTGGTGGGCACGTTCCCAGAGAGGTAAACCAAGGGCATCTGGTCTACCAACTGGAACATGTTAAAATTGTCACCAGGGGAACTGGACTAGTTTGAGTAGGGAGGCAAGAAAACTTCTCTGTCTAAAGCACTTTATGATGCCTTCATGACACTCTCTCCCCTGGTGATAGTTTCTTGAAGAAGGGCTCAAGCTACAGAAGTATTTGATGTCCTGACAAACATGAAGAGGAAGTACAAAAAATATAGTTCCATCTTGTAATGATGAAAAAATATGACAAAATGTCAAAAAAAAAAAAAAAGAACTAAAAATGTTTACAACCCAATAAGAAATCCATATGGTGTTGGCCCGGAAGAACTATCTGTGGTCTGGGTGTTCCTCCTCAGAGGGATGTCTACTAATTTTTTCAGCCATCTGGTTGGCTGACAAGATGGTAGGTAACAAATATTCTGAATTCTGCTAGCCAAGGCCATGAGATATATAAAGAAGCTTCTGGAAATATTGCTGGACCTGTGGCATCTGTCACATTAGCATCTAGTGAGATACATTACACAGTTTTGTGATCAATGAAAGAGGTAACATCAATTGCCAGGAAACGAATTGAAAGCATGGAAGAGTAGACGGACGACATGTTGTCATCTAGTTCCAACCCCCTAGAGAACCTCAATGAACTTTCCCTGTAGAATTACTAGATGAAGAATTTTCACCTGTTTCCCTTTTTTACCCTCATCACAAAATCAGTAGAGCTGCTTTCTCCTGTCCTCCCGACATGTCACCTTAGGATCAAAGACTGCTCTCTCAAGTATGAAGGATATGTCAATCATAGGTCCAGGGAGGCTTGCTTGAGTGACTGACCCATATTTTCAAATTTTCTCACTGTGATATGTCATATGTGCTTAAAAAAAAATCCAAACCTCATGTTCACTGAATGATTTCATTTGCCCCTCCAGTAATATAAGCCATCTCTGCACTGCATAAGCCATATGCAGCATTCAAAGTGCTAAAGCAAAAATCAGGAAAGTGAAAATAGGAGAGAGTGACAAAGTCAATATGTTTTTTTAGGACCCCTTTTCCAAGAAACGAGAGCTTAAACCATTCTGGCAGTTGGTAGTAGTGCAAATAGAGAGGAATAAGAGCTGATTCTGCGCATGGCTCCTCCGCCTTGAAGTATAAAGGCTAATTCTCAGCATATACACAGGCCTGTGTTTTGCAGTGCCATTTTAGAGCAATCACCTCTCACTAGGACTTTCATTAATGGGACTGGAGTGCCATCACAGCAAATCTGGTTCAAGGACAACACAAGCTTCCTTTTACTGTAACTTGCTTTTATTTGCTAAAATACTCATTTCTAGCTATGAGGCCATTTATGACAAAAGCCCCAAACTTCCAGGAGTTATTTTTAAAACTAAATGCTAAATATAGAGCAGGACTCATACATAAAGATGTTCATCACACTATTATTTATATGAAACATTTAGAAACTGTGTAAGCGTCCAGCAATGGGGGTATTAAGTGAACTATAACACATCTACTGGACAAACTACTCTGCAAACATTAAAAATTATGTTTTGAAGAATTCCCAAGAATACAGAAAAGTGCTTGGTGATAATGTTAATGGAGAAGAAAATGAGACTACAAACTAGTATTTCACAAATATGCTCTCCCTCTTCCCCCACAAACTCTGCCTATGGCAGGGGGGAAAAAAAGAAAGCCCTGCAAGCTTGTCTAACCCACCTTATTTTGTTTTTGTTGTTCTGTTTTGTTTTGTTTCAGGCTTTTAGCAGCCTGAAGCCATGGATTTCAGTTTCTGTCTCTAGTGATAAGAGGAAAAGAGGGATGAGGAAGGGGGCTTTACAGGCCCAACCAGAAACAGGAACTAAGAACCCATTACTGCATACTCTCCCTTGGACATCCAAAAGGAAGCATGCCAAAATATCCGCAGTAGTCTCAGTAGTGTCTTTGAGGTCTTCAGGTTTGGGGAATTATTTTTCATTCATCTTTTTCTAAACTGTCTACAATTTTTAATGATAAGTACGCATTTCTCTTATAATAAGAAAAAGTAATGATTTTCTGTGTTGGAACCTGTAGACCTCTAGCCTCTGAACTGCATTTCTTGGGAGGAGAAACAAACTCCAGTGTTCTTAAATGATGGTGGGAGGAAGAAGGGAAAAAAGGAATGAGGGATTAGAGTCAAAAGAAAAACCCCTATCATTCTCTGGCATTCTTCACTAATTGCCAAGTTGTTCATTCATGATGATCTCTTGGGAGAGTATAGAGTTAAGTGGTGCTGTGAGTGTGCTTGAATCTATAAGACAATCTCCTTCTTAAAGTAACCTAAATCAAACTATGTCTTCTAAAGTTAGATGTAATGCACCTTTCAAATAAACTGACAGGTCCATTGTAAAATAAAATATCCTTTTGAAAGTCAAATAATCGCTTATTTTTTTCTAATGTATAAATTCATACATGAAAGTCTTATAAGACATGCTAGAATCATGTCAATTTTAGCCAATTTCTCCCTAGCATCACTTTTAATTCACCCACTTCGATCTAAAACTGTGAGACTTGTTCAAAAATATTACATGATACATCAATATATAATTTATATGGAACTTGGTGACAAATAATTGAACTTATCTGATTTTAATTTTCTAGTGGAAATTTTGCATATCGCTTTCCACTTATCTTTTGTTTGCTCATTTCCAGGTGTGTTTGCATTTCCTGATTTTCTCCAATTTCCTTCGCTTCTCCATATAAATCATCATGTTCATTTCTAGAAGTCAGTCTCTTTGGCAAAATGTTAACTTTAAGAATTTCATCAACCAAAGAAAGTTTTTCTCAAAGACTGAAAATCGAATATGAATATGTTTTAGATGCATAGTATTCTATTCATCAAGCTGGCATTGTTTTCTTCCCTGTACCGAGTCAACTTTATGCCAAAGAGAAAACTGAAGCTAGTATGTGCTTACAGGCTTTTCATTGCCAATCAGGAACCCTGTTTGGATCCCTATCAAGAGTTTTGTATCATTTCATATCTTGATGAACATAGATTTTTGTGTTTTCTATTAATTGCGCCACTATTTCAAGTTATTTTAAATACTGATGATTCATTCAGGAAACATTATGCTAAACTGGTGGCTTTTAAAAGTCACTGCGTTAGCTCCTCCCCAGCCCTGGTGGTGCGGTTGGGAGGAGTGGGCACGATAAAAGTAAATACATAAATAAAAAATATATAAATAAATAAATAAAAGTTATTTCATTGTAGTGACTGAATTGCTTACTGAGTCTAATTCTTTTCCTGTTTCCCTGCCTCTATCCTTGGGAAACACATTGCCAGATTCTATGAAAAAACTGAATAGGAAAATAGGAAACATTTCAGAGATTAGTTTACGAAAGCCCAAGATGTACCATTTTTAGTGTCCTCAAGCCTATTGTTAACATGATTATAGGCGGACTTTTCTAAATTCTTAGATGATAAGAACTGTCTTTGTTGATTATCTATCGTATAGCTCTGAGTATATTTCTAAACTTCTCAGACATGTTACAAACCATTTGTCAAACTCAGATATCATTTCTTACATATCTAACACAGCATGAAATGATTTCTACAATCTACAATTCTACAATTTGATAGATTGAACCAAAGTGTCCTTGCAGCTTATAGATGCTTTTCACTCTAATATCATGGTTCTTTTCATTTTCAAAAGCTCTACTCAATCTTCATCTCTATTTTCATGGATTCATTGGTCACTGTGGCATATATATAAATCACAAATTAAGCTAATTAATAGATACCTTGAAAGTGAGTCAATTTCATTGTCCCAATATTTTTTATATCCTTATTTAACTGTAAGACCTGCTAAGTTTTAGAAATGGAAAGTCCGTGACTAACTCAGCCACATATACTATGTTTTGTTATTTAGGTGGTGAATATGCCTATTTGTTTCTTAGAAAATGAACCGAACTCTTTTCAAACATAAAATTATTTCCACGTTTCTTCTTAGTTTCTCTGTAATATATTCCTGCTTTGAGTCTTAAAGTTTAAACTATATGGAACCAAAGTTTCAAATGTATTAGTGAAACATGCCTTAGTGCTGCCTATGGCTCAAAAATGTCACACTCATACCAAGTCTCAAAAAATAGCCTGTCATCCTCTTATTGGTTCCATCTGTGTTTTGTTACTTCTTTTTCTGTGTCTTCTTTGGGAGTATTATTATTTCACTCCGTCTCTTTTGTTGTTTTTCAAAAAGTAATTTAGTGATGGTTACTGTAGTTGTTACTTTGGGACCCACAGCATAACTTTTCACAGTCTACTTTTCAGTATTCATGGATAGTGTAAAAACCTTAAAATTGTGCCTTTCTGTTGCCTTTCCCTGCCTTTATGCTAATGCTATAATACATTTTACTTACATATGTTGTAAATTCTGCAATGTATTATTATTATTGTAAAAGTCAGTTGTCTTTTAAATAGTTTTAAATAATAGCAAAATACATATTTACCCATGCAATTACCCCCCCAAAATTTTTTAAATAATGTCTAACCTCAGGCAGCCCACTTTCTATCACATAATGCTTGACTAAGTGATTGACCCTTGAACAATAATAGAGTGTTCAGCAGACTCTTGTGTTAAAATTGGTTCTTGACACTTGCGAGAAACTCTTGGTCTGTGGCCTAATACACCCCATTCACTTTGCTATGTTACCATTCTTGTGTTGAATGTACTCATTTTTAATGTTTGCTTCTTTCAAACCAGTCTCCTAAACACAATCACTTGGTAGTAATTCATGTACTCAACAAATGCTTACTGAGCAAGGACTAGGACTCCTGACTGCAAATAAACTTCAATGCAGAGACATGTGTGCAAATGGAAGTAATAAAGGATTAGAAGTGGCATCCTAGAATGCCTTAAGCTTAGAGAATCATAGGGGCACAAAGAGAAAGCAAGGGTTGGATCCTGGTTATATTATAGAAAAGAACTTCTTAAATGGCACGTATCTAGTGAAAGGCTTCTAGTTTGTTCACCAAGAAGAGGGAAGGGTATTTCAGCGAGGAACTGAATGAACAAAGACAGATAGGCTAGAAACAACATAAAGGATCCTGACAGAAGTAAGATGTTCAGCACAACTAGGGCATCTGGTATGTGGGATTGGGTCATGCTATGGTGGTGGGAGTGCAGTCAGCAAGAGATAAGACCAAAGAAAGGGTTGATGAAAAACCAAGTCTCATGTGTTTTCACTAATAAGTGGGAGCTAAGCTATAAGGATGCAAAGGCATAAGTACAATGTAATGGACTAAGGGGACTCATGAGGGAAGGTTGGGATAATGGTGATGGATAAAAGACTATATGTTGGGTACAATGTACACTGCTCAGATCACAGGTGCACTAAAATCTCAGAAATCACCACTATCTACAGATTATCCATGTAACCAAAGACCACCTGCACTCCAAAAACTATTGAAGTAAAAATTAAAAAGAAATATTTTAAGTGTTGGGAGTGTGACATCAGCAGTCTTTGAATGCCCTGCTAAGAATGTTTAGCTTTATGTCATAGGGAATGAAGGCCACTTTAAGATGTTCTAATACAGCGAGTGATATAATCAGGCATGGAAGATGGCCTGAACAGCAGCAGAGACTAGAATGAAAGGATGGATGGACAGGACCAGAATCAAGAAGACTAGCAAAAAAAGAACTGTAATAGTAGATGCTGCAGGCTGAACAAAGGCTGTGGAAGTGAGGACAGAGAAAAAGAAGTAGCTAGGAGGAAGAAGCCATGTGGCAGAGAACTTTTCACTGTCTGGCAGATCATATGTTTTACTTACTTTCACTCCATCTTCCCTTTCTAGAACATAGGCTCTATGAAGGCAGGGAGTTGTTGTCAGTGTGGTTTGCTGCTCCATCCCCAGCACCTAAATGGTGCCTGGTACAGAAGAAATACTCAATAAATACGTCCAATAACAAACTACATGCAAGAGGGTGAGGGTGACAAGTATGATGTGCAGATTTCTGACTTTTAAGGGGGCACAAAATGAAAGCAAGCACATACGCAGGAAAGCTGGTTGGCAGGCAGGTCGGTGGGATGGAGAAAAGGGGACCATATCAGTTTGAAAGATTTTGCTTCCCTTCAACATGAGAATCAAAATTCCATTTAGGCTAAGGTGATCTGTCCACAAGAGAGCGGAAGATATAAGATATCAAACTGAATTTGGAGGAAAAGAGGTTTTTTAACAAAATGTTTTGATGTTGAGTTTTTTGGGATTTTGAAGAATAATCTCACTGTATTCCATAGTGCTTTGATAAGATCACCAACCACATTGCAAACATCCAGAAGTTTTAGGGTGCATGTTGAAAATATCAATTTTATAGTAAATAAACATCAGACTTTACTAAATCACCTACAAAATAATTTAATTAATAACTTCTACCCGATTTAAAATATTTTTCTATTAAAATTCATATTGGTGAGATTTGATAGAATGAGCGTATATGCCTATCTCCCTTCCTGCTCCTCATCCTCAAATGACACAAAAAGACAAAATCATATATATAAATATAAATATATATAAATATATATATAAATATATATAAATGTATATATATATAAATAAATATATATATATAAGGGAAAGGGTAAAGTATCCCATATTGTGAGACAAGAAATTTTTAGCAGTTTCTGGAATGTTAAAGCAGGTATAGAAACTAGAGTTTCAGATCCAGCGCAGTGGCTGATGCCCATGATCCCAACACTTTGGGAGGCAAGACAGGCAGATCACTTGAGCCCGGATGAAACCTTGTTTCTAAAAAACATACAAAAATTAGCTTGGCATGATGATGTGCACCTGTAGCCCCAGCTATTCAGGAGGCTGAAGCAGAAGGATCACCTGAGCCTTGGGAGGTCGAGGCTGCAGTAAGCCAAGATCAGGCACTTCATCCTGGAAGACAGATACCCTGTCTCTAAAAAAAAAAAAAAAAAAAATAGAAGAAAGGAGGGAGGGAGAGAAGAAGGGAGGGAGAGAAGGACGTAGGGAGAGGAGAGAGAAAAGGAGGGAAGGGAGAGAGGGAGGGGTTTCCAAATTATTCTAGGAGAAAAGGATACACTATGAACAGTTATTTCAGTTACCATACAGAATCAAAATAAAGACAGGAAACAGGAAAGGGCCCTGAGAGCAAAATCAGAGTAACAAATTAAAGAACCCCCCTCAGAGTAGCTAATAAGTTCAGAAATTCCATATCTACAAAGTTTATTTTACTGATATACTCACCCATGCGCATACACAGATATTCACTGCAACGGTGTTTGTAATAGCAAAAGATTGATAATGATCCAAGTGTTCATTAGCAGAAGTCATGGTATATGTATATAATAAAATATTCTGCAGGCAATAAATAATGTATGTGTGTATATATATAATAATGATATATTTGTATATATGCATATATAATTTGTATATATGTATATATAATTTGTGTATATGTATATATACATATATGTGGTTTTACATATGTATATGTGTATATATGTGGTTATACATACATATATTACATATATTAATATATGTAATATATTAATATGTATATATACACACATATACCCATATATAAATATACCTAACCATATAAACATATATATGTATATGGTTAGGTAATTTATAGGATATATATAAATCCACTGTAATATTAAAAACACAATTTTTAGTAAAAGGAAATAAATTACATACATTTAAAAATGAATTAAAATGACAAGGTGCATATAAAAATGTGAGATACATAATTTTAAATGCATTAATTAGAAAACAAGAAAGAACAAGAATAAATTGACTAGGAAGTCAACTTAAGATTCTAAGAAAAGAACAGCTAAGGAAGCAAAAGTAGAAGAAATGAATGGGTAATGATAAAAGATAATACTTTAAACTGTATAGAATAATATTGGGCCGGGCATGGTGACTCATTCCTGTAATCCCAATCACATCCCAAGGTGTGAGGATGGCTTAAATCCAAGAGTTTGAGATCGGTCTGGACTACATAGTGAGACCCCCATCTCTAAAATAAGTATCTAGGATAGAGTGGTGGTGCATGACTGTTGTCCTGGCTACTCAGGAGGCTGAGGTGGGAGGATTACTTGAGTCCGGGAGTTCAAGGTTATGGTGAGCTATGATCATGCCACTGCACTCCAGCCTGAGCAACAGAGTGAGACCTTGTCTCAGAAAATAACAATAATAATAATATTGATCAATACAATGAAAAACTGATTCTTTGGAATGTCCATGATTTAGACATAGTGAAAAATAGAAATGAAAAAATTGCCATATAATTCTAGATATAAAAGAGATTTTAAAACAGAGAATTCTATGTACAACTAAACAACAATAAATGTGAAATTTTGGGATATGATATGTCAACATAAAATTTCTTGATTTTGATATTCTTAACAACACTGGATCTTATTTGCTAATATTTTAGTTCATCCTAAAAGGAACATTTAGCAAAATGTTGATGAAATGCTGGATTATCTAGAAAAACATGAACTTTAGTCAAGGAGAGGCAGAAAATCTAAACTGATCAATAAGTGGTGAATAAATTATAAAGATGATCAGCAATCTATCCGTAAAAATGGTCCAGCACCAAATAGCATATAAACATCCTACTAACTCTGCCAGAAGTGGTGAATTCCTTTGTTATAGGGACTATTCTGCTACATGAAGGGGAAAACCTTCCCAACTCAGCAAGTTAGAGTAACTCTAATACCCAAACCAGATAAGACTGGTGACATGTACCAACCTCACTCACAAACATCATTGCAAAAATCCTAAATAAAATATTAGCAAATGAGATCCAGTGTTGCTAAGAATAACGCATCAAAATCAAGGAATTTTATGTCAACATATCATCTCCCAAAACTACTATTTTAATTCACATTCCCTCAAAGAATATTTAAGAATACCTGTTTTTTCCATCTCTGCCAACACTGAGGGGTGATAGGAAAGGAAGGCCTTAGTTTTTGTTCTTTGACTTTTTTTTCTGAAGCTTATATAAAAAAGTGTGTAATTAATATTTTTAAACATTCAAATTTCAAATAAAATAAAAATGGAGTGGTGATGAATACATAGTATCTCAGGTCAGTCCAGGCAAGATTATAATGTAACTTTGTCTTTGGAGCCTCCAGTCTCCCCTTGGTCCTCTCTCTTCCTCTTTTTAAGACATCCTTCCTCCCACACCCTGGGTCACTCCCAGGTGCTTTGGTTCTGAAACCAGGACAAGGACGGAGCATGAACAGGGGAGCAACAATTGCCCCCACATTGGTTTTCCAGAAAAACTGCGAAGCCCTGTTTTACCATAATATTCCAAGGCCCTTTCCTCAGAAACCCTTTAGAAACACCCAATTTATCCATCTTCCTTTCCCCAACCTCAAATAAATCTGTTGCTAGGAAAACCTGATAATCTTGTATTTCAAGGTAAATTTAATGCTATCTATTTGTTGCCTCAGAAGAATTTCCATCTGAAATGTGACCTTTATGAAGCAAAATTTTAGTCATCAGCAGAACAGGTCAGATGGTTAAGGAATTCCATTTGATGCCTAATTTCTTAATTCTGAACAATGACCTCTGATGTTATCCTGAGTGTCCTCAGTTTGCTGCCAGCCAAGTACATGATACGTGATAATGTCTTTCAGACCATAGCCAGCCCTGGCTTAAAGAGCTGACTTAAAGGGCCAGCCAAAATTTCACCTCTGTCCCCTGGTTCTTTCTCCAGTGGACCCAAAATTTTCCCCTTAATTCGGGAATCCCTTCCTGAGTTCAGAGGCTAGAATAGTTCCCTCTCAACTTTCAAGTGGAAACTCGGGGGCTATTAATAGCTGTTTGGGATAATGTCCAGATGGCGTCTTGGCCAAACCTGTGGTTATGCAGAAGCAGATTTCTGGAAAATTTAATTGAATCGGGACATACCTCCACCTGATGGTCCTTACCAGAAGAGATCACAACTATAACCTGTGATCCAAACATAGCAGATAGATGGAGTTTGTTTGGCTCTTTGTATTTTTTAAGTTTTTTGATCAGGGCCGTACATGGTGGCTCACACCTATAATCCCAGCACTTTGGGAGGCCAAGACCAGGAGTCCAGGACCAGCCTGGACAACATAATGAAACCCCATCTCTACCAAAAAAAAAAAAAAAAAAAAAAAAAAAAGGAGAGACAGAGAGACAGAAAGAGAGAAAAGGAAGGAAGCAAGCTAGGCATGGTGGCACATGCCTATAATCTCAGCTACTCAGAAGGCTGAAGTAGAAGGATCATTTGAACCCAGGAGACTGAGGCTGCAGTGAGCTATGATTGTACCACTGTACTCCAGCCTGAGTGACAGAACAAGACCCTGTCTCAAAAAAAAAAAAAAAAAAAAAAAAAAAAATGTTTTTAGTGCAAATATCTATAAAGGCATTTCAATTTGCAATTTCTGCCTTACCCTTCTCCCAGTCTCTGACCTTAGGACATAAACAGGTACGAGAGTCAAGTGTTCATATTATCTTATTCTTCCCTCTGCTTATTTTTTCCCCAATATTTAGGGCCCAAGCTATAAAGGTGAGAACTATTCAATTCCAATCACAGCTGTTCTTCTAGCTCATTGTGTGACCTTAAACAAGTTACCTTGTCTTTAGGTGATGAACTAGAAGTTTTCTGAGGCAACTAATTAACAGTCTATGGTTCTGTGTGTCTATTCTCACTACTATAGTGATAAAACTTAGACTTACAGATTAGCAAATCTGATTGTTTACTTCCTATATAGTTGGAAATAAATAAGCATTATTATTATCTCATTCTAGAGATAAGCTTGAGGCATGAAACAGTTGAGTACTACAATAACTCAATGTGGATATTCAAGCAATATTTTGGCTTTTTTCCTATAGCCTCCTCTGACTTGGAAAACAAACTCTTCATTATTGTTAAGCATTGTTTGAAACTTTTCCTTTCCCTCTTTCTCTGCCATTAGTTATCACTGCCCTGGAAGTTGAGAGTTATGCCTGAGGCCACATAACTATGTTGTTTATGTACAAAATGATACTCCATTATGTCAGCCACTGTCTGTCCACATCAGTCAATCTGTGGACTCTGTGACAATCTCAGTGTTCTAGGGCCAAATACAAAGTCAGATGTACTCCACCAACACTGTAATGGACTTTACCCACTTACTGTGCTTGAAGTATCCTCTGCTCTACTAAGTGGGTCTGTGACCAGCTGTGCTGTACAATTTAGGAGTTATGGAACTGGACAGCTTAGCTGTATTAATTTCCCCATCTATATCTAATATAAATGTTCATATTAATGGTGTTTAGATTACATAGTCATATATATCCATCCTCACGTAATTCATATAATTATTGTATGTATTTACATAAAACCAGAAAGAATGGAAGGTAACGTATTTTAAAATATGCATTGCTATGCCTGACTCATAGCAAGGGCCCCAAAATCATAGTTTTATTTTTTTATTGAGGGAGCAGGCTGTCTTAGTCTATTCAGGCTGCTATCACTATACTATAAAATACTATAAAATGGGTAGCTTATAAACAACAGAAATTTATTTCATACAGTTCTGGAGGCTCAGAAGTCCAAAATCAAGGCAGCACAGATTCAAGTGGTTCATAAACAGCAGTTCTAGCTGTGTCCTCATGTGGTGGAAGGTGGAAGGGAGAGGCCTTTCATAATGGCACTAATTTTATAATGACTATTAATCATCACCTAATGGCCTCCCAAAGACCCCACCTCCTAAAGCCATCACATTGGTGAGTAGGTTTCAACATATGCACTTTGGGGGAACATAACCGTTAGACCATAATGGGGGACATATGGTTATGACCATAATCAGTGCAACTATAAGTGGTCTGTGTTTGGAAACTACTGAGGCATCTCCCTCTTAATAAATCGCAGAGCCCTCTCATCGGATTCTTGTTATGTGTGCTTGCCCTGTGGCTAAGAATCTACTTTGTAGATATAGAGATAGTCTCTGCTCAGATGTGGTCTCATTGATTTAATTTCTCTTGGGGGAAAAATGCTTTGCTAATGATCACCTTGTCTCAAATTGCAGATTACGGTATTTCGGATGGGATCAGAAGGACACCAGGACATTGATTTAGCTATCCTGACAGCTTTACTCAAAGGTAAAAGAGTTTCTGTGTCCAGAGAGTGTGAAAATAATTGAAACGAATTAATACAGTGACCTTATGCCTCCTAATAATAGATATAATCCCAATGATACTATGACACAATAAATTATTGGTAACATAGGGGTCTCTCTTGTAAGACAATTACTGCTATTAAATTCTCCTAGAATAGATGCTATAGTGTGACACAATTTTATAAGATTTAAATATGCTACAGTTTAGTTATGTCCATTGATTTATAAACATACATAAATTAAAAGGCTGACATAATATGTAAGACGCAATGTTATCTGAGGTTATTTAATAGTAATTTTTACCCTATCTACTTTCAAAAACCATTTGATATGGCATATGTGTGTGTATATGTGTGTGTGATATATATACACACAATAATAAATACCTTAAAACACACAATAATACATTAAAATGGAAAATTAAAAACCATTGAGAGGAAGGAGAAGGAAAACATTATGGTACTGTACTTGTTCTAATAGAGCATTAAATTTAAGCTTCCTGGAAGTCAAGGCAAAAATGATAATACTCTGAGTTGTAACTTGTTTTGAAGGTGGGTATTTGTCCTGTTCTCTAGTCCCAATACTACAAAGTCCTCATCTATCTGTTCTCATCCTTGGAGCCATATGAAGAGCAGTTTCCTTTAGGTTCTGTGGATTAAATCCTTCCTGTGCTTTACTAAGTACATTACATTTGACTAATAATTTGCAGTGTTAAAAGAAACAGAAGGAAGTTTCCCCTGTTCAGTGCTGAAATTCAAACTGAAGACTATAAGACAAAACAAAACTACAGACCTTGTTGAATGTGGTTGTAAGTTAGAAATGTCTCCTACATTCTCTCTTAGCTCCATAGTTTGTCTGCTGTAGCATCATGGTTGGTCACTACCTGTTTGTCATCTCCCTAGACAGGGCAGAGAATGTGTCTCATTCATTACTAACTTCTTAACATCTCACACAATCCTTAACATATGGCAAAATTCAATCAAGTTTTGTTTAATAAATGAAGTTTTGTTTAATAAATGAAACAAATAATAAATTTGTTTAATAAATTAAGTAAACAAGTTTTGTTTAATAAATTACTCAATGATTCAGCATGCCAAAATTAAAACTCGGAATACCAGCTATTTCATTTATTTTCCAGTGTATCTACTTTTCTTCCACTATTAATGTTCTCTTGAGGACCCATCATGTGCTACTGTGCTAAACTCTTTACAAATACTGTAAACATTATTTATTTCAACAACCAAATGATATAGGAGCTATTTTTAATCCCCATTTTACAGATGGAGTAAGTTGAGCTACAGGAAGTTGAGTAACTCGCTAAAGGTTAAAATGCTATTTAGTAAGCTTGGTCTTAGGTCCAAGTATGTCTAACTCTTCACTATACCATGTAACCCCTCTGACAATACTAGTTTGTCAGTTCTTTTCACCCACTCTCCAAGTGTATATATACACATTCATTCAAAATCCTGATTGCAGTTTAGAAGTTTTGCAATCCCATGAATCATATCATGTGTCCAGCTTGAGAACTGCTGCTCTAAAGCATTTTATCCCAACGAACTAAGAAATACAAAGGCTTTGCAGAAGAATCACAGGACCAGGGACCAGGCATGGACTGAACCACAAAGCATACTGCAGGCCCCACTCTCCCCTTATCAGAGACAAAAATAAAAATTTGAGGCAACTTACCCTATATTTGCCATTCTCAAATAAAGATATTTTAAAGTAATAATGTCAGTAACTGACATTTATTGAGAACTTACTATGTACCAAACACTGTGTTGGACCCTTTCCATGTATACATTTGTTTATTCTTTACAATAGTTCAATTACCAGATTTTACAAGCTCTATTTTATAAATAAGGAAATTGGGGCATAGAGCAATTCAGTAACATGCTCAATATAAGTTGGCCAGTAAATGGTAGAGACAGTCTGACCCCATAGTCCTCACTTATGCATAGAGATACACAAAGCATCCCTTTCCCTCTGATAAGAAATGAAGCACCACATTTACAACCTTGAACAAAACTCATAGCAAATGGGAAAGTGATCCAATTATTGATAAAAACATATTGGCCATTATAATATCTTCTACTGAAAATATTTTCTTCCTCTTTCATGACTTTGTGAGACTTTAAGTTGTGATTCACATTCGGCTCAGCCTTAGAATTTATTCATTGTTTTATAGAATAGTTGTTTTCCAACATTTTTCAGCATGACATAACATATGAAATACATTTTATATTATAACCAAATAGTTACACATATGTATTTGTAAAATTGAAATTAAAGTAGATGAAATAATATTTACATTGACAATATGCAATTGCAATATGCAGTGAAATTGGATATTTTCTATTCAATCTATTCTAGTCTTTTAAATGCTGATTATATCCCACTAAATTGATTTCACGACCCACTAATGAGTCATAACCTGCAGTTTAAAAAAACACTGCCACAGAAGATTAAAGAAAATTATGATTGCTCTAAGAAATTAACATTTCTAATCACCATAATGAACATTATTTATGCAGCAGTTGATGCTAATGGGAATATATGCCATTAAAAGATTATGATGTGTCAACTCTATTTTGTGAAGGCTTTGAAGTGCTCTCAGATACTGACCCATTTGATTTGTAAAGGCAATCAAGCACAGTACTTTTGCTGGCTTCTTTGGAGGCCAAGAGCCTACTTATATTGGTTTCAAACTCTTAAGTTTATTTAATTATTCTTCCTACTTTTTTTTTGAATTATGCGTGGACATGTAACATAGTTCAACACTTAGTTTTTACATTTAGTTTGCAATTATCTAATGCATGTAGAAACTTTGTGCAGTCCAGTTTTTATTCTGCAGAATCAGAAATTTCTGAGAGAACCAGAAGTTAGAAAGAGGAGAAAGCCAGGAAACGACCCACTGGTCCCTAAATCCAGAGGCCACAAAAAAGGACAGGAAACCAGGTGACCATGGGAAAAATTTTTCTTTGCTGCTCCTTGTTTCTGATCCTGTTGGGTTTGATTTTTCTTTGGGATCTGCATATTCTGTATTAGAGGATACTATTTATATCATACAAACTTATCCAGTGTCTGTCCAAAAATGAAGAAAGAGAGAGACAGACAGAATGTTGTTACAGGCCGACCTTGTGCCTGTAACAGCAACACTTTGGGAAGTTGAGGCGGGAGTAGCACTTGAGCCCAGAAGGTCAAAGCTGCAGTGAGTCATGATTGCTCCACTGCACTCCAGCCTGGGCAACAGCGCAAGACTATCTCCAAAAAAAAAGAAAAGAAAAGAAAAAAAAAGAAAGAAAAAAGAAGAAGAAAGAATGTTGTTTCAGTCGGAGATGTAAAAGGCCCACAGTTTCTTCAACTGATAACCTGGAGTAGCTTTTGAGAATGGGCAAAGTCACATTTGTCCTTGACATGATGGGACCAGTCCATAAGGGCAGTGGTCTGAGGCCAGAGACTGGGCACTCTGCTCCTGCATTAGCCTTCCCCTGCCCCTGCCACGCACACCAGGATATTCAGTTAACTTTGAATTTTCAGATAAACAACAAATAATTTTTGAGCATTAAGTCTGTCCCCAGGTAGGGACTTATCATACTTATAAGTGTGTCTCAAGTGAGTCTCAAGTGAGACACACTTATACTAAAAAAAAAAAAAAAAGAAGAAAAATTGTTTATTATTTGCCTGAAATTCAAACTTCACTAGGAGTCCTGTATCTTTATTTGCTAAAACAGGCTACCTTATTTTAGGGGTGAAAAGGGGCGATCCCTTTCCCATCTTAAGGGTCAGAGCTGACACTTCTGTAACAAAGACATATTAACAAGAGAAAAGCATAACGAATATGTTTGATCTTATTTTTATGTGACATTCAAGCCTTCAGAATGAAGACCTGAAGATACACAGAAAACTTTTCATGTTTATGCTTAGGCTCAGTGAAGTATGAACAGCTCTGTAGAAATATGATTACACAGAAAGTCTGATGGAATACTAACAGACTGAGAGGGGAAATCCAGCAAGGCCTGTCTTATCAGATGCTTCTTGGCCTCTCTGTGCAGCATTCCTGCTGATGCAGGACAAGCAAGCCCCGAGGTGGGACTTAGCCCGTGACGGTTCTTGGCTTTGCCCAGGAAAGAATTCAAGGGTGAGCCAGCTTTATTGAAGAAGGAGTGTTACAGCTGTGGCACCGTTACGGCTCTGTTACTGCTCCTGCAGAGTGGGGCTACCCAATAGGCAGTGTGCTTAGATTAGCAGCTCAGGACAGTTTTGTAGTTATATTTGTACCCACTCTTAATTATATGTAGATTAAGGGGTGGTTTATGCAGAAGCTGCTAGGAAAAGGGTGGTAACTTTTGCATCATTGGCTCATTGTCATAGAAGGGGGTGGTAACTCCTGGGTGTTGCTGTAGCAATGGTAAGCCAACATGGCACACTGGAGAGCGTGTCTTATGGAAAGCTGCTTCCACCCTGGCCCTGTTTTAGCTAGTTCTCCCTTTGGTGCAGTGTCCAAGCCCTGCCTCTGGAGTCAAGTCCTGCCTCCTACCTTACGTCCTTCCAGGTGTGGGATAGATCTCTTCTGGAATAAGGATATTAATTTTGTTATGGCCAGCTGTGACACAGAAGGACAGGAGAAGTGGGTGGGGGGTGGGATTAGTGTAGTAGCTTTAGGTTTTATGACTGGCTTTGGGAAAATGGGGCTCTGGTCTCTATGACCTGCCTTGGGAAAGAGGGATTCCAGTTTCTATGGCTTGCCTTGGGGGAGAATGAAAGGTGATAGACAGGAGGGCAGGTGAAGATCAAAGAGAAACTTTGCTTCTGAGTCTGCTTCTGGGACCTTCAGTTTAGCCTTAAGGCAGGTTTGGCCTATCATTTTTCTAAGCCCCAACATCATTGATATTTCTGGACCTCAGATACTTTGAGAGCTTCTTTGGGAAGAATAACTCAAGAATTTAGGGAGGTCCATTAATCTGTCCACCTCCTCCTCTCAGCTGGCACTGCCTTAATCACAACAACCAGAGAAAACTTCCACCAGAAAGGAGCCCAAAGTTAACGTAATAAACTGTTTGGTGTTTATCAGTCTGCTCCCCCAGCAGCCCCATGCTGTCAGCATCCCTCATACAACAGCATAAACCTCTTACTCCAGGCTCCAAAGGCAGAAAATATCCACTCACAGCAAATGAAGTTATTGTAAGTGCTCTCTGGACCCTTTCTGTGAATAAAATTACTCCCGCCATTCATCTAATCTCATAGGCCTTGGATTCAGTATAAAGTCAGATCACATGAGTGTATACCTTCATTCGTACATGTGCACCGAAGAGTAATATGCGATGATCACTGTCCTCCATAAATGAGAAATTTGTTTACTTTGGGTTTAATCTTCACTGGTAAAGAAGTCCATCTGAGGCACAGGGACAAAGTAACCTTTATTGCTTGTTTTCTTTTCTGGAAAGCATTTCAAAAGAGCTAAAAGAGAGTGCCAAAACAATATGTTTCTCCTCATAAATGTCAAGGTCGTCAAAAACAAGGGAAGTCTGAGGAATTGTCACAGCAGGAACAGTGTGGTTTCTTGAACGGGTTCCTGGAGCAGAAAATAAAGGGTATTAAGTTAAAAACTAGGCAAATGTGAATAAAGTGTGGCCTTTAGGCTTTGAAAAAAAGTTGAGAGAGAAATAAGAGTGATATCTTATCACATATTATTAATCTGAGCAGGAGGCATATTGTAATCAAAAACCTCCACAATTCTTTCATGCTAAAAAGACATGAAAGGAGATAGCAATCTTTGGAATTAATTTTAAAGGTCAAATACATATATATTCAAAGGACTATGACAGGCAAAGGTAATATCTATACAAAGTATCTTTAGAAGTCACATAGATATGAATAATAGCTGATCGCTGTTGATCTTAGAAATGAGTAGAACCATCACTGGGGTATCTAAGCAAGAGATATGAATGTAGACCTGAAAAAACTGTATGAAATCAAATTTTCATAGGGACTCATACTGTTATTTCAGAGATAATTATCTAGTTCCTATCATTTTATTTTACGTGTTTCTGATCTTCAGACATAATTAATGCTACCAATAATTAATTAATTACTTATAGATACATGGAGAATAACTTCTAATATATCATTTGTAAATTTGTTCAAACTATAAAATAATTTAAAAATAAGATGGGCCTGGCACGGTGGCTCACACCTGTAATCCTGGCACTTTGGGAGGCCGAGGCCAGTGGATCAGCTGAGGTCAGGAGTTCAAGACCAGCCTGGCCAAATGGCGAAACCCCGCCTCTATAAAAATACAAAAATTAGCAGAGCGTGGTGGTGCATGACTGTAGTCCCAGGTACTTGGGAGGCTGAGGCAGGAGAATCACTTGAAACTGGGAGGTGGAGGTTGCAGTGAGCTGAGATCACACCATTGCACTCCAGTCCAGGTGACAAGAGTGAAACTCTATCTCAAAAAAACAATAATAATAAAAATAAAAATGAAATGAAATTGAAATTGAAATGCAAAAAGAATAGCCAGTATGTTTTGTATGACTTTAGAAAAGTTTTAGGAAAGCATATTGGGTTTTTTTTTTTTTTTTTTTTCTGAGATGGAGTCTTGCTCATCACCCAGGTTGGAGTGCAGTGGTGTGATCTCGGCTCACTGCAAGCTCTGCCTCCCAGGTTCACGCCATTCTCCTGTCTCAGCCTCCTGAGTAGCTGGGACTATAGGCGCCTGCCAACGCGCCCGGCTAATTTTTTGTATTTTTAGCATATTGATGATTAGATTAGATCACACAAAATAATGAGAATCTCTATGTTCTGACCCATCTTCCATTACAATTGTAATGGAAATATATATATATATGTATATAATGGATATATATATAATATATATATATAATAGAAATATGTATGCTGAGTGCAATGACTCGGGCCTATAATCCCAGCACTTTGAGAGGCTAAGGCAGGAGGATTGCTTGAGCCTGGGGGTTCAAGACTAGCCTGGGCAACATTGTGAGACTTTGTTTCTACAGAAAAACAAAAATTAGCCTGAGTGGTGGAATATGTGTGTAGTCCCAGCTACTTGGGAGTTTGAGGTGACAGGATCACTTGAGCCCAGGAGGTCAAGGCTGCAGTAAGCCATGATTGCACCATTGCACTCTAGCCTGGGCAAGAGAGCAAGACCCTATCTCTCTCTCAAAAAAAAAAAATTGTATATCTAATGTTTTGAAATGACTTCTGACTGCATGTTTCCCAACTCTATGAACTAGAAAATGCAGTTACTATCACAAACTAGCACTGTCATCAATAAGCAATTGTTCTTGCTGCCTCATCTCATTTTTTAAAATAACTTAAATCCTAGTAAAGCAAAACTTTTGGCATATGTTCTGAAGTATTTTATGTCCAATAATTCCATGCATCAGGTAGCTCTCATAAACAACTAACTTATCCTAGAGTGTTTACTAAGAAGTTACCTTGCTTAACCTCTCATGATTCATGAATGGGTTTCATGGGAATATATTATGATGTAACTTTGATAATAATAAATTATTTCTAATTATGTGTACAAGACTTGCTGACCCTCTTTCCTGTGGGCAGATAGTTTAATACACCACGTGGATGATTGCTTTATTTTTAATGTTATTATTTTCTTAACCTTATACTGTTTATATAGTGTAAATAAGGCCAATAAAAGAGACATACTTGTTGACATTTTTATGAGATACAAAGTTACCATAGCTCTTTTTTTTTTTTTTTTTTTTTGGAGACGGAGTTTCACTCTGGTCTCCCAGGATGGAGTGTAATGGCATGATCTTGGCTCGCTGAAACTTCCGCCTCCCAGGTTCAAGCAATTCTCTTGCCTCAGCCTCCCGAGTAAATGGAATTACAGGCGCCCACCACCATGCCTGGCTAATTTTTTGTATTTTTAGTAGAGATGGGGTTTCACTATGTTGGACAGGCTGGTCTCGAACTCCTGACATTGTGATCCACCCACCTCGGCCTCCCAACGTGCTGGGATTACAGATGTGAGCCACCGTGCCTCTCCTATAGCTATTAAATAGTGAACAAATGAAAGTAGATGACATTTTGTCCAAAAGCAACCTACAAAGTCAAAATGTGAGACATTTTCCATCTATTTTAGACATAAAGGTGCCTGGGACATTACTGTGTGGGTTGGTAAACTATAGGTGGATAGCAAAGTGTTTTAGTTAGGGACTAAACACCAGGTAAGGTTTATAGTGTTGAGTCTTTCCAAAAGTATTTATTAAGCCTTTCTCTGCTTTAGGCCACTTTTAGCTTCCTTGTGTCCTCTGACTTGCAGATCAAGCTTCCCCAAATGTACTTGTTTCTTGGTGGTCCATTTTACCCCTTTATTCAAATCATCAACTTTGATGCCATGAAGCAAATTGGTCATCAGATGTTGGAGTCCAGGCATGGAACACCCATATCCAATGCCTTTCATGTGCCTCTTGTTGCTGCCTCATCCCGAAACCACCTGGAAGCCACAATACCCACTTTCCCGCTTGCTACTCCATGCATTTTACAGACTAGGAAATGGAAACCAAAGAGTCTGAAAGATACTCAAGATAGTTTGTCAAGTTATTGGCAGAGTCAAATCATAAACCCATGTCTCTTCACTTCTACCCATTTTTCTTTACGTTGCATACATTAGGCTTTGGAAGATACAAGATTCCCTGGCTTCACAAAGCCACAGGTGCACAGGTATTTGCACCTGTGCCTCTGGGGGATCTTGAGTAATTAACAGAGCTGGATGTCTTCTTTCTAAAACGCTCAGTGCACTTACCAGCTGCCCAGATGACCTTAGTTGCACACACAATATTTTAGTGAGGGAGAGTAACATCAGCAAGATGGTGGAACAGAAGTCCTCCTGGCATCACTCTCCCCACAAAAGTACAACTAGTAATTATTCAAAGACATGAATATCATCCTAAATGCTCCAGAACTTAAGGAAGAAACAGGAAAAAAAAAAAAAAAGAAAAAGAAAACCAATATTTAAGTGAAGAAACTAGGATACCCACAGTTTTATCTAATATAATGGCAAGAATAAGGGTGATCTCATATTTGTTTTATTTTTAAATTGTTAGAGCATCAGTGGAATATGGCTGAAACTGGGAATTGTTTTAGTTACAAGTAACAGAAACACAATTTGACCAAGCTCCAACAAAAACAAAACAGATTTGTAAGTTCGAAGGACCAAAGTCTAAAGGTAAACTGAATTCAGGCAAAGTGGCATCCAGGACTCAAATGATGTCACTGGAGTCTGTCCTCTATCTCTCGGACACTAATCTGTACATAGGTTAGACAGAGCGACCATGAGCAGTCCAGACTCATACCCAGGCAGGCAACTGAGAAAACCCCAATCAGAAGGAACCATCTTTCCTGGTAACTGCAACAGAAAGGTCCTGGGAGGACTTGAATTTGTTCATCTTGGATCCATGCCCATCCCTGAATCCATCACTGTGGCAGGAGAATTGGGAGAATCCCTATGACTGTGGAATGAGAGATGGGGTTAGCTGTATTTATATCAGGGTTTTTTGTTCCCAATGAAAACAGAGGTTCTAAAACCAGAAGGGGAAAGAAAGGATGCTAATAAGACTAAATGCAACTAAAAGAAACACACATCTTTACAATTATATTAGAAGAAGTACTTTTGGGAGACTGAGGCAGGCATATCATTTGAGGTCAGGAGTTCAAGACCAGTCTGGCCAACATGGTGAAACCCTGTCTCTACTAAAAAAAAAAAGAAAAAAAAATTAGCTGGATGTGGTGGCACATGCCTGTAATCCCAGCTTCTGAGGAGGCTGAGGCAGGAGAAATGCTTGAAGCCGGGTGACGGAGGATGCAGTGAGCTGAGATTGTGCCACTGCACTCCAGCCTGGGCAACACAGTGAGACTCCATCTCAAATAAATAAATAAATAAATAAATACATAAATAAATAAAACTACTGAGGGGCAAAGTATGTCAAGTTTGCCTCAAATGCAGGCACCTATAAATCTATGTTCTAGGAACACATTCTTCATTCATTAGATAAAAACTAGAACTGGGTCAAATGAATACTAATCAGGGTTCAGACATTCTCTCAAGTCATAATCATAAAGTTTACTTCAGGTAAACCTAAATATATTACTTATTACCTACCATTACTTACTATATAATGGTTATTTATTATAATAATCACTGTTACCGTTCTTAATTTTAATGGTTTTGTACTTCATTATTTTTGACAAGAATTTGTGAAGATATTACATTTTTAACACTTTTTTCCCAAGACCAAAGTCTATTCCTTATTTTAAAAATGATTCCATAAGGGTCAGGTTGCTCCAGGCTTTCCCCACTAGGCTCCTCTCAGCCCAGTTCCCACTCCTACCCACAGTCTCTGCGTGTGGTACTTACCACAGTGAGCCAGTGAGAATGACGACCGTATTCAAAGCATCCCTACTCCCTGACTGCAAATTGTTTGACCTCATTGAGCCACAGTCTCCCCATCTATGAGATAGAAATAATAATAATAATACATAGGAGTGACAATTTTAATTGATAATGCAAGCAAAGCACTTAACAAAGCATCTGGGATATCTGTTTAATAGAGGACAACCTGACTGATAATGATGAAGCCAAACTAGAAATGAGGACCACACCTGTTTTACTTACCACGATGTACTCATATATACAGTGCCTGGCTTAGAGTCGGAATTCAGTATATATTTGTAACTTCTGAATGAATGATCAACAAGCTTTGGCTCAGGTTAGATATTCTTAAATCCTAATTATTTACTGGCTGTGGCCAGTTAACCAAGTTATCTAAGCTCTGTGTGCCTCAGTTCCCTTCTCTGTGAAAAGAGAAATCAATTAAACCTCTCCCATATGGTTTGATATAAGGGACACATGAGATGGTTACTGCTAGCTCTTTAAGGGCAGACACTCTACTCTGCCTTCTTTCTGGTAAATACTGAACACATAATCGTTTTATACCCTTTCCCATCTGAAATAAGTTTTAAAACTTCCTAGGGCATTAGGATATCCCCCATATTCAAAATCCATCAAAATTGTAAAATGCCAAATTTGAAAGGACTCATAAATTTGAAAAACAAACAAACAAACAAACAAAAAACAGCAGAAAACCTCTAGCATACGTGTGAGAATCCAGAACAGAACACAGGAAGGAATCTAGAAAGCGGTTGAGCACATGCTAAACTACCTTAAAATGAAATTAATTTTCTTGCAGGTTTATTTTCATGGAAATCCAAATAGATCTCAGTCCAATAACAGACTAAAGTAGGTAACAATTTTAGACATATTCATTTGTCTCTAACAGGAGAATGCAATAAAAGAACGTAAGTCCCTTAATTCCTTTTATTTGTACAGTGCTTTGTAATTCACAAAGCATGTTTATACAAGTTTTATCATTAATTTTCACAACTCTGTAGAATGGTTACCAGATAATTTACCTCCAAACTGGTACTTTCTTGGGCATGAAAGTTGGCAGTATTAATAATTATGCCAGAACATCTGGAATGAATCAGAATGTCCAGCCAAACTGGTAGGTATGATCAAACCCTGTCTTCCAACAGAAATTTCCACAGAAATTTCACCTGTGACTTTTCGCAGTATCATACTATCTCACACCCCACTACCACCACCACCCCTTCTCCCATTAGTCAGCTCCCTTTAAGAGTTAAACAAACTGGCACAGTGGCTCACACCTGTACTCTTAGCACTTTGGGAGGCCAAAGCAGGAGGATAGCTTGAGCCAAGCACTTTGAGACCAGCCTGGGAAACATAGTGAGATGCCATGTCTACAAAAAAATGTTTTTTAAACAGCCAGGCATAGTGGTGCACACCTGTAGTCCCAGCTACTCAGGAGGCTGAGGTGAGAGAGGATCGCTTGAACCCGAGAGGTTGAGGCCACAGTGATCACACCACTGCATTCCAACTTGGGCAACAGAGGGAGATGCTGTCTCAAAAAGAGAAAAAAGAAAGAAAGAAAGAAAGAAAGAAGAAAGAAAGAAAGAAAGAAAGAAAGAAAGAAAGAAAGAAAGAAAG
>NC_045447.1:84680185-84710655 GCF_002776525.5 Piliocolobus tephrosceles | reverse complement strand
GAAAGAAAGAAAGAAAGAAAGAAAGAAAGAAAGAAAGAAAGAAAGAAGAAAAGAAAAGAAAAAATAAAACGACTCTTCTCTTTTCACACAGAGTAATTCATCCCTGTCCTCTGATATTTTGACCCCTGCCCTCAAGGTTCATCTATTCTAAGCAGGTTTGCAGGATATTTTTGCAAAGTTAGTCCTCTTCCTAAGCAGAGTTCCAGTGGCATTTCACAGGAGAGACTGGTTTCTTCAGCTTTCTTCAGCTTCTTGCATACAGGTAGTAAGTGAGAGAATGGGGCCTGGACTCCCATCTCTCCTCAGAACATGAGAGCATGGTGTTCTTTGCTTCACGGTCATAACCGCCAGGAGAAAAGCTGCAACATGTAGACTCAAGTGCTTGCAAGGACCAAGAACACCAGGGTTCCCCAGTCTCAAGTCTCAGGACATTCCTAGAAGATTTGTCAAGATTATGACCATATCCGTAAGATTGTCTCACTGTGAAATTTGAAAGCTGAATAGAGTTATAAGGATCTAGGGAACTGAGAGGTGTCCGCTGGTGTTTGAAGGAAGAACTGAAATCCAGGTCTTCAGACACCCAGGTCAATTATTTTTCCCCTGCACCATGCAGCCAGTTCTGATGGCAGCTGTGGTCACCCCAGCCCCTAGGTACACAGAAGCTGGGCATCCTTGTGCTCTGTGACTTTCTCATGCCTCAGAACTGGCACAGAATCAGAGCTCATTGTGTTTAGTGATCTACACAGTAATTGCCATCCCAACGCTTCTGAGCTCCTCTTGGCTTGTGAGGAACTCATCACTGCCGACTTCCCAGCAGGGCTATGGAATCATACTTTTCTTTCTCGGCTTGCTTCAGGGCAATGAATCAGCTTCATTCATTAAATCAATTGCTGCCTAGTCTGCATTACATAATCACACAGATTGATAGCAGCACAATTCTGAAATAAGTAGCTTACATTAATTTTAAAAAAGTGTGTTCCTTCTGGCTAAGCATGAAAAAAATAGATATAACAACAGTAAATCTAACATACAACAGTAACAACTGTTGTAGTAACAAAGAAGTTACTGCTACTGCGTTTCTAAAGTAACTGTTTCTATAGTAACAAAGAAATACTTTAATACTATGTTTCTAAGTATTAACTACTATGTTTCTAAAGTAACTATGTTTCTATAGTAACAAAGAAGTTACTATGTTTCTAAGTATTAACTACTTTAATCCTCACAAATACCACAATGGGGCAGGTACTAGCAGTATCATCCATCTTACAATTGAGGAAACTGAGGCATGGAGCGACTCAGTATCTTGGCCAAGGTCACATGCTAGAAGTTAATGGAATCTATACATGAGCCCAGTTTGTCTGAGTCCAGAACACTTGCTCTGCATTCTGTGCATCGATGACCATGATCGACTGTTAAGGACCACCCCCATGTTTGACATGTTTGGGACAGTCAATGATGACTAAACTTTTCTTGATGCATGAAATAGCACAGACAAACTACCGGATAAATATAGTCCACTACACACAAGAATCTACTATCATTCTCTTCTGGACCCCTCCAAACAAGCATGACCAGTTTTATATTAAAAGGATTAGAGCAGAAACCGTATTTTATGCTCACCACACTGGTTTCTCTTATTACACACTGGAAGACTAACCATCCCAGCCTCCTTTGCAGAGAAGTTGGGGCCGTGTGAGTGTGCTTCAACCAATGGGATGTGATCAGAAGTGATGTGTGGCATTTCTAACATGGAAGATGAGAAGCAGATAAGAATGCAGAATGGCAGACAGAAAACAAACCTGAATATTAAGCGGATATCAAACTGACTTACACTTCAAAATGCTCAAAAGGCCCAGAAATTGGGGCATACAGAAACTCAAAAAGAGAGAGTGAAGAGAGAGAAAATATAAAAGATTTATTGTCTTTTTAAAGAAGCAGCCAGAGTGCCATATCCTCTCCTGTACTCTGCAAAGCCCACTCCAATCAAAAAGTAAATATTTATTCTCTAGAGAGAGTAAAACAGATTTTCTGGTCTAGGGGAACCAGGCACAAAGTGAGACCTGGGCCACAACACTGAAAGAGGGCCGTGCGGGGGGAAGGAGATGAAATCAGTTAATGCATTTTAGATGCTAAGACTTCACTCCTCTTCCCCAACTTGGTTCCCAGTGTGCTGGCAGCTTGGTCTTTATCCTCTGGGCAAAATATTGGAAGGAGCCTTTTCTGTAAACTTTGATCTTCCCAAGAAATAAGACCTAAAGACACTCACACAAAAGATTTCCCAGATAAGAAGCCCAACCAGTTTATCTCACCATTAAGTTCACAGTTGATCATTTCTACTTATGTTCTCGGGGCTTCCAGTCAGCACTCTAGTGTCCACTCTCAAATATGAACAGATAACCAAGGATTGCCAAACACATAGGAAAGACCTCTAACATAGAAGAGAGAGAGAGACAAACAGCGAGATGCAGTGTGGAGCAAACAGAGCTATGTAGGGAGAAGGAAACTCACCAAAACTGTCATTAATAGCCTCAGAGAAATCAAAGAAAATGTTTTAACCATTAAAAAAAGGACAACATTCTATAAAACATTTAATTTTTTTTTTTTTTTTTTTTTTTTTTTTTTGAGACGGAGTCTCGCTCTGTCACCCGGGCTGGAGTGCAGTGGCTGGATCTCAGCTCACTGCAAGCTCCACCTCCCAGGTTTACACCATTCTCCCGCCTCAGCCTCCCGAGTAGCTGGGACTACAGGGGCCCGCCACCTCGCCCGGCTAGGTTTTTGTTTTGTTTTGTTTTGTTTTTTTGTTTTGTTGTTTTTTTTTTTTTGTATTTTTTAGTAGAGACGGGGTTTCACAGTGTTAGCCAGGATGGTCTCGATCTCCTGACCTCGTGATCCACCCGTCTTGGCCTCCCAAAGTGCTGGGATTACAGGCTTGAGCCACCGCGCCTGGCCAAAACATTTAATTTTTTAAGAACTAGAAAGAGTTTTGGAGAATTAAAAATAGGATAACATTAATATAAAATTAAGGGAATAATTTAAAGATGAAATTGAAATACTCTTCCAGAAAGTAGAGACAGGAAGAATAAAAGAGAGAATGGTGGATAAAAAAACCAATGCAATAATTCCAGAAAATGTCCCAGAACTCCAGAACATACATTTCCAGGTTGTAAGAAACTACTGAGTGAAAACAACCCTATACCAAGTCATAGTGTCATAGTATAGAAGAACATGGGAGCAAGAGAATAGGGGAAAAGAGAGAAAGTGAGAGCTTCTAAAGAGAAAAAGTGGGTCACATGCAAAGAACTAGGAGCTAGAATGCTTTGGACTTCCAAACAACAATACAGAAAGCTATTATACAACTTTGCAATGCCTTAAAAATTCTGAAGACATTTATTTTCAATCTAGGCCTATATCTAATCTACTGATCACTTGTGAAGGTAAAATAAAGATATTGGCAGGCAGTAGGTGCCCAGAAAAACCACTTTCTGTGGATGTTTTTCTTCAAAAACTACTGTAGGATGTGCTCTACCAAAATGAAAGAGAAAACTAAAAAATAATAAATAAATACAGAACACAAAACACGAGAAATAGGAGCTTCAACACAAAACAGAGGAGTTAGAAATTCCCTGGATCATGAAGAAGGGAGACCCAAGGTAATAGTTCTGCCCCCAGGAGCTTAGGAGGCAAAAGCAAGAGCTGGCAGACCTTCCTAAGGCTTCTGCCTGGAACTGGCATCATGGCGCCCTGCTGCATTCTACTGGCTACAGCCAGCCACCAGGCCAGCCCAGATTCTGCATGAGAGGAGATGTCACAAGAGTATGAACACTGGGAGCTACGGTTCCTTGGAAGCCATCTTCAAAGACCAACTACCAGAGAGAACCAATATAATGCTCTGGTTGCCTCTGTGGAAAGAGGAATGGGGCATTGAGGCTTAAAATTTTTATATCAAATCTTGTGGGAATAGATGACTGTCAACTCTGTGCATGTATAACTCTAGTAAAAATAAAGCATATTATGTCCCTGAATTTCCCAGAACTCAAAGAAAGAGACAGAATGAGTAAAAGAAAAAGGAGGGAACAGAAGGTTGAAAATCATTAATTGCAATAATTCCAGAAAATATACCAGAACTTCAGGACAAAGGTTTCCATAGACTCCTGCTCAAAAATAAAAATATGGGAAATGCAGTTATTTTTACGTAGCTGGCTGTGTGAATGAATTCCTTTTTGTCATCAGTAAGCAGAATAGCCCAATTGAATGGTTTTTCTTTTACTCCCTCAGTTTTATATTAGTAACATGTTTCTCAGCTTTGCATATTGTATATAAAACGGACACACTCATGAAGTTCTCTATTAACACGTTCATGGGAGACCTGCGCAGTACTGACTTACTTTATGGCAGAGGGCACAGTAAAGAGAACGCATCTATTTGGATAGGTTGACAAAATGAAGCAAATACCCTGGTGCTTTCCAGCGTTATTCATCATAAGACCATATAATTTTAGTGGTCCTTTCTGCTTGCACCGAGAATATAGTGGCAATATTTACTGCAGAAAATCCTGTTCAAGATCACCAAGGAAACAGGGTAAATATTTAATTACCTGACTTTGTGAGGTTTCTATATAGCTTTGATTCATCAAAGTCTAATACCCTAGCTCTGAAAATGAAACTAAGAACAGTTCTTCAGAGTGAGTGAGATCTTACACAGAAAACACAGACTCAGTAGGTAAGAGGAAAAAACAAACAATGCTGAATTACCACCCCTGCAATCCCTAGACCCGGGGAGAGGAAGAGTTCAGCTCCCACTCCAGGCAGGGTACAATCCTGAGAAGAGAAGTGGCCTTTAGTTTCTGAGGCACTGTCAGCCAGCTCTGACCTGTCAGGGCAGGTGCTACAATTCCATCAGCAGCTTGTGTCAGGTGCCACTGGAGAATCCAGAGTGATGTCCTGTTAGACCAGGCAGCCCTGGGAGGGTGTGAAAGGTACTCTCCTAATTGGGTGTGGTCGTGGCTCTCATGGAGAATCCCCTGTGTCCATGGCCCAGGTTACCTGGGGATAAACACACAACAAATTCTCTCAAATTAAGTTCCTTCAAAGCAATCACATTCTTAAAATCTAAACAGAGCACCTGTATCTAGATTAAGACTCTTGCACTACAGTAAATTTACATCCTCTTGTTTATATCTTAGCCTTTACAAGCTTAAACTGACTTAGGGAAGTGTCTAAAATGAAAGCTTCAATGGAAGGTAACATTTGGTTGACTCCCTGATTTCTACCAGGGAACCATTTATAATACTAATCAGCAATTCTATGCGTACGAGCCCTGGGTAATTTAAGGCTATCTGTGCTTAATTCTGAAAATTAGGGATTTAGTACAGAGCATCTTTTATGAAAATTCAATGATACCTAATTATTCTCATTAACTATAGCAGAAATCAAACTAATAACCTGGCTGGTAACTCTTCTCCATCCAGGAGTGTCTGCATGGCAGTGGCATTATTTACCTGCTAAGTTTATGAACTTATGATTATTCATTTGGTAAATTTATTGTTGGAAATGTGTAAAACACTAAAAATATTTGTACAGTGCCTTAATAACATAATATTATCTATTTAATCTTCAAAGTGATCCTTTGAAGAATATATTATTGACATCATTTTATTCATGAAGAAACTAAGTCTTGGAGAGGTTAAGTAACTCTCCAGCTCCTACAAATAATAAATAAAATCAGTGCTCTTTCTCTTCCATCAAAAGAAGTTGTCATGGCTCATATTTTTACTTGCCACTCAACTGCTATCCAGTAAATGGTAACTGGACACAGATCAGAATTGAGTCAGACAGCTGCCATTTGTCTTAGATCTTATTCAGTTCTCCAAGAAGCCTAATATCAAGGATAAATTACCTAATCCTTGGCACACCTACTGTGTACAAAGCATTAACATAAGTGCTACAAAACCTTTAAAGATGTGTAAAACAATCTTAAAATATGGTAGAAGTGCCATAAAACCTATAGAAACAGCAGTTCAGTTCTTCACACAGATGCACACAGACAAGCTGAAATGAGATTAATTTTGGGAGAAAAAGCAATAGAGAAGACGCTTTAGAATACATCTCTGAATTAGAATGAGAATCCTTAAACAACAACTTCCTAGGGGGAAAAAAGGAAAAAAAAAAAAAAAGAAAGAAAAGAAAAGAAAAGAAAAGAAAAGAAAAAAAAAAAACAGCCAAGACCACCTTCTGTAAACTGTGCTCAGCCACCCCTAAGTTTGAAGCTCTCAGTGCCATTACACACACCAAGGTCAAATCTTCTCACAGTACAGGGTAATCTCTGGTACCTCCAAAGCCAAAGAGGTCAGGTCATACAATATAAGAGAACTTTTCAGGTCATACAAAAAAAGAGAACTTTAGACCTAAGAAGAATCCACCCATGACTCTTGAAACTCCACAAAGAAAACAGAACACCCCAAAAGGGATGAGTGGCACCTTTGTTCTGAATTCTTTACAGGAGTTCAAGTCATTAGAAGCCTTCTCTAGATTTTTTGGTACAGCAGTTGGTGAAGGGGGAAAGAGGTATAGGGTGAAAGAAAAGTAAATGAAAGAACATTTTGTTTGTTTGTTTGTTTGTTTAAGACAGGAAGGAAACTCAGAAACCAAATGCATAGTTTTTGGGGGTTTGTTTTGTATTGTTTCGCTTTCCTCTTTTGCAGCTGTGAGGAATTTTGGCCAAATTAGAGAGGCTTTGTCTACCCATAATTTAGAATTTCCACTTGGATTTGACCAAGTTAGGTGGAGTTGGTCAAATCGGATGGGAGAAAGACTGAAACAACAACAACAACAACAACAAAACAATATGATCACTGAACACTCTGATGATAAGGAAAAATTAAGACCAGCTGGTTGTTAAATTTTAGCCAAGACCAAACCCTAGTTCAGCTACTTACCTAAGGATGGGTCTCAGGCTAAAGACTTGTATCTACTATCCTAGAAGCAAGAAAAAAAAAGCCTCAAACTCATCTTCCCTGCTGGGAGTGAACTCAAACTCCATAAAGGAGTTACCTGCCTTCCATTGCTATGGAAGCAGGAAATCTTACCTTCCTTGTTGGAGGCAAGTAAAACTCAAAAAAAAGGGGAGTTGGACAGCAAAACAAACTTTCGGTCTCAACCAAATTTTGGGAGATCAAGGATTGTCTGGAGGGGCTGTTACCAGACCTTAGCAAATTGTCCTATTGGTTTGAGCAATAAAGTTAGCTCATGCTGATACCAGGCAATGATAGGAGATTTGTCAAAGGTCAGGGGCATCTCCACTCAGAATCCCTCCATGGTTACCAAAATGTGAACCTCAAATATCTAAGATAGGTCTCAGTTAATTTAGAAAGTTTATTTTGCTAAGGTTGAGGTCGCGTGCCTGTGACACAGCCTCAGCAGGTCCTGAGGACGTGTGCCTAAGGTGGTCACAGCACAGTGGGAGACTGACACATCAATTAACATATGTAAGATGAACATTGGTTCGGTCTGGAAAGGGGAAAAGGCAAGACAACCCGAAGTGGGGAGGGAGCTTCTAGGTCATAGGTAGATAAGAGACAAATGATTGCATTCCTTTGAGTTTCTGATTAGCCTCTCCAAAGGAGGCAATCAGATATGCATTTATCTCAGTGAGCAGACGGGTGACTTTGAATAGAATGGGAGGGAGGTTTGCCCTAAGCAGTTCTCAGCTTGACTTTCCCCTTTAGCTTGGTGATTTTAGAGCCCCAAGATTTATCTTCCTTTCACACCTTGAATGATTTTTTTTTGAAATTTATCCGGTATTTATTGTAATAGCTCCAGTTTCATTTATAATTAAGCTATTTGGATCTTCTCTCTTTTCTTGGTTAATCTTGCTAATGGCCTCTCAGTTTTGTTTATCTTTTCAAAGAACTCCTTTTTGTTCATTTATCTTTTGTAGTTTTTGTTCCAGTTTCATTTAGTTCTGTTCTAATCTTTGTTATTTCTTCTGTTGGGTTGGGTTTAGTTTGTCCTTGTTTCTCTAGTTCCCGTACATATGAAATTAGGTTGTCAATTTGTGCTCCTTCAGGCTTTTTGATGTAGGCATTTAATGCTGTGAACTTTCCTCTCAGCACCACTTTTGCTGTATTCCAGAGGTTTTGATACGTGTGTCACTATTATGCACTTCAAATAATTTTTTTAATTTTCATATTGATTTCATTGTTAACCCAAAAATCATTCCAGAGCAGATTATTTAATTTTCATGTGTTTGTACAGTGTTGAAGGTTCCTTTTGGAGTTGATCTCTAGTTTTATTCCACTAGGGTCAGAAGAGGTACTTGATATAATTTCAATTTTCTTAAATTTATTGAGATTTGTTTTGTGACCTATCATATGGCCTATCTTGGGAATGTTCCATGTGCTGATGAGAAGAATGTGTAGTCTACAGTTGTGGGAAGGATATTCTGTAAACTAAACATCTGTTAAGTTCATTTGTTCCAGGGAGTAGTTTAAGTCCATTTTGTTGTTGTTGAGTTTCTATCTTGATGATCTGTCTAGTGCTGTCCGTGGAGTATTGAAGTCCTCCCCTATTGTTGTGTTGCGGAGAGAATAGTAAATATCACCTAAGTTACTGCTTAGTAGGTATTCATTTTCATAGCATGATTGTTTAAAGTGAAGAGCTTTTTAAAAAATTTTTTAGAAATGGGGTCTTGCTATGTTGCCCAGGCTGGTCTTAAATGTCTGACCTCAAGTGATCCTCTTGCCTCAGCTTCCCAAAGTACTGGAATTATAGGTGTGACCTTTTATTTATGATTATCGGGGAAGGGTAGCAATTAAGATGGAGTGATTGGGATCAGTGAGGCTGGTGGATGTGAGTGGAGTCCAATTTAGAACCAAAATTTGCCATTCCAAAAGAAATGAAGCACACAGAATTCATTTTTAGTTACTTCAGAAATTGGCATCGACAATTAGGTAGCCTTCAAATGACTGTATCCAAAATAGAGACTCACTAGGAGAAACCAAAGTAGAACTCAAGGACTCAGGAGAAAAAAAAAAAAAATCTCTCTCTCTCTCTCTCTCTCTCTCTCTCTCTCTCTCTCTCTCTCTCTCTCTCTGTGTGTGTGTGTGTGTGTGTGTGTGTCTGTGTGTGTGTGTGTGTGTGTGTCTGTGTGTGTGTGTGTGTGTGTGTTTCCCCATCAACAGAGACTTTGATACAATCAATAAAGGCTGGCAAATCATTGGAGGTGAATAAAATGTGTTGAGTAAATGAAACCAGTTGGAAATCCAGCTCTTTTCCCTAAAGGATGTCACTATTATCCTTTCTTAACCCCCGAGGCAAGAAAATGAAGACATCAAGAACATTAGCTCTGAATGAGACTGCCTGTGTTTGACTCTCATCTCTGGCCCTTCCTAGCTACTTGAACCTGGACAAGTTTCTCTGCCTCAGGTTCCTCATCTGTAAAATGGGGATAATGGTATATTCCAGGTTGTTGTGAGAATTCAATTTACTAACACATAAAACCAGTGCCTGGCAGAAGCTAAGCATGAAAGAAATGCTACTTATCATTATCGTTCTCATTTGTTAAATATAAGCCAAGAAAGAAAACTCCATCTTCCTTCAAATAGCTTCCTTTTACTCAGATGACTGTTTTGTTTGTCTCTCACAAGCCAAATAAGAATTTCTTCGCTGAATTTAATTCAATTTTTCCTGATTTCTTTTAACTAAAAGTTATTTTAGTTAAAATAACTAAATTCAACTAAAGTTATTTTTACCAAGAGGGGATAGTTATCATTCAGGGCAAGAAACTAGAGCAAAGAATAAATTATACACAGACCTCATCTCCTTTTTTATGTGTATGTTCCAAACCTTTAATTTGGTTTTCCTGCACATTCCTAAGAGAGGCTCACCAGGGTAGGCAGTGCCTCCACTCTCGGAGACAAGTGAAGGTGTATCCTAGCAACGCAGGTCACATGATATGGGACCTTTGCTAGTTTCCTTCCACCTTAGCAATCTTCATATAAGTAAAGAATCTGATATCTTTCAATGAAAGGATGAATGGGTTTTTTTCTCTTTTTCCTTTTCCTTTTTTATTTCTTTTTTTTATTTCAGTAGGTTTTGGGGGGAACAGATGGTGTTGGTTACATAAATAAGTTATTTAGTGGTGATTTCGAAGATTTTGGTGCACCCATCACCTAAGCAATGTACACTGTACCCAGTGTGTAGTCTTTTATCTCTCACCACCCCCACCCTTTCCCCGAAGTCCATAAAGTCCAGTATATCATTCTTGTGCCTTTGCCTCCTCATAGCTTAGCTCCCACATGTGATTGAGAGAATATGATGTTTGGTTTTCCATTTCTAAGTTACTTCACTTAGAATAATAGTCTCCAATTCCATCCAGGTTGCTGTGAATGCCATTATTAATTCCTTTTTATGGCTGAGTAGTATTCCATGGTATATATATGCCACAGTTTCTTTAGCCGTTCATTGGTTGATTAGTCTGGAACCCTATTTTGGCAATTGCAAATTATGCTCCTATAAACGTGTGTCAAAGTATCTTTTTTGTGTAATTCTTTTCCTCTAAGTAGATACCTACTAGTGAGATTATTGGGTCAAATGGTAGATCTACTTTTAGTTCTTTAAGGAATCTCCACTCTATTTTCCATAGTGGTTGTACTAGTTTAAATTCTCACCAAGAGTGTAAACGTGTTCCCTTTTCACTGTATCCATGCCAACATCTATTTATTTTTATGTTTTTATTATGGCCAGTCTCGTAGGAGTTAGGTGGGTATCACATTGTGGTTTTGATTTGCATTTTCCTGATAATTAGTGATGTTGAACATTTTTCCATATGCTTTTTGGCCACTCGTATATCTTCTTTTGAGAATTGTCTATTCATGTCCTTAGCCCACTTTTTGATGGGATTGTTTGTTTGTTTTGTTTTCTTGCTGATTGGCTTGAGTTCTTTGTAGATTCTGGATATTAGCCCATTGTTGGATGTATAGATAGTAAAAATTTTCTCTGACTCTGTGGGTTGTCTGTTAACTCTGCTGATTATTTCTTTTGCTGTGCAGAAGCTTTTTAGTTTAATAAGTCCCATCTGTTTGTTTTTGTTTTTGCTGCATTTACTTTTGGGTTCTTGGTCATGAAGTCTTTGCCTAAGTTAATGTCTAGAAGGATTTTTCCTATGTTATCCTCTAGAATCTTTATGGTTTCAGGTTTTAGATTTAAGTCTTTGAGCCATCTTGAGTTGATTTTTGTATAAGGTGAGAGATGAGGATCCAGTTTCATTATTCTACATATAGCTGGCCAATTATCCCTGCACTGTTTGTTGAATAGGTGTCCTTTCTCTACTTTACGTTTTTGTTTGCTTTGTCAAAGATCAGTTGACTGGTTGTAAGTATTTGAGTTTATTTCTGGGTTCTCTATTCTATTCCATGGATCTGCTTACCTATTTTTATACCAGTACCATGCTGTTTTGGTGACTACGGCCTTATAGTTTGAAGTTGTGTAATGTGATGCCTCCAGATTTGTTCTTTTCCTTAGCCTTGCTTTGGTTTTGCGGGCTCTTTTTTCATTCCATATGAATTTGAAGATCGTTTTTTTCTAGTTCTGTGAAGAATAGTGGTGGTATCTTGACAGGAATTGCATTGAATTTGTAGATTGCTTCTAGCAATATGGTCATTTTCACAATATTAATTCTACTCATTCATGAGTGTGAGATGTGTTATTTGTTTGTGTCTTTGTTTGTGTTATTGTTTGTGCTGATTTCTTTCAGCAGTGTTTCATAGTTTTCCTTATAGAGGTCTTTCACATCCTTGGTTTGGTATATTCCTAAATATATGTATTAGTCCATTTCCATGCTACTGATAAAGACATACCTGAGACTGGGTAATTTATAAAGAAAAAGAGGTTTAATTGACTCACAGTTCCACATAGCTGGGGAGGCCTCACAATCATGGCAGAAGACAAGGAAGACCAAAGGGACTTCTTACGTGGTGGCAGGCAACAGAGTGTGAGAGCCAAACAAAAGGGGTTTCCCCTTATAAAAACATCAGATCTTGTGAGACTTATTCACTGCCACGAGAACAGTATGGGAGAAACCTCTTCCATGATTCAAATATCTCCCACCGGGTTCCTCCCACAACACATGGGAATTATGGGGGCTACAATTCAATATAAGATTTGGGTGGGGACACAGCCAAACCATATCAGTCATATATATATATATATATATATGTATGTATATGTATGTATGTATATATATGCATGCAGCTACTGTGAAAGCAATTGAGTTCTTTATCTGATTCTCAGTTTGGTCACTGTTGGTGTACAGCAGAGCTACTGATTTGTGTACATTAATTTTGTATCCTGAAACTTTACCAAATTCATTTACCAGTTCCAGGAGCTTGGATGGGTCTCTAGGGTTTTCTAGTTATACAATCATATCATCTGTCAACAGTGACAGTTTGACTTCCTGTTTTCCAATTTGAATGCCTTTTCCTTCTTTCTCTTGTCTGATTGCTCTAGCTGTGACTTCTAGTACTGTGTTGAATAGAAGTGGTGTCAGTGGGTATCTTTATCTTATTCCAGTTCTCAGGGGGGAATGCTTTCAATTTTTCCCTGTTCAGTAAAATGTTGGCTCTGGATTTGTCATAGATGGCTTTCATTACCTTAAGGTATGTTCCTTCTATGCTGATTTTTCTGAGGGTTTTAATCATAAAATGATGCTAGATTTTGTCAAATGCTTTCTGTATGTCTATTGAAATGGTCATGTGATTTTTGCTTTTAATTCTGTTTATGTGGTGTATCACATTTATTGACTTACCTATGTTAAACCATCCCTGCGTCCCTGGTATGAAACCCACTTGATCATGGTGGATTATCTTTTTGATACACTGTTGGATTCAGTTCGCTAGTATTTTGTTGAGGATTTTTGCATCTATGTTCATCAGGGACATTGGCCTGTAGTTTTCTTATTATGTCCTTCCCTGATTTTGTTATTAGGGTGATACAGGCTTCATAGAATGATTTAGGGAGGATTCCCTTTCTCTATGTTTTGAAATAGCGTCAATAGGATTGGTACCAATTCTTCTCTGAATGTTTGATAGAAATCAGCTGTGAACATCTGGTCCTGGACATTTTTATGTTGGCAATTTTTATATTACCATTTCAATCTCACCATTTGTTGTTGGTCTGTTCAGAGATTCTATATCTTCATGGTTTAATCTAGGAGGGTTGTATATTTCCAGGAGTTTATCTATCTCCTCTAGCTTTTCTAGTTTATATGCATAAAAGAGCTCATAGTAACCTTGAATGACCTTTTGGATTTCTCTGGTATTGGTTTTACTATCTCCCATTTTATTTTATTTTATTTTATTTTATTTTATTTTATTTTATTTTATTTTATTTTTTTAAGACGGAGTCTCACTCTGTCGCCCGGGCTGGAGTGCAGTGGCCGGATCTCAGCTCACTGCAAGCTCCGCCTCCCAGGTTCACGCCATTCTCCTGCCTCAGCCTCCTGAGTGGCTGGGACTACAGGCGCCCGCCACCTCACCCGGCTAGTTTTTTGTATTTTTTAGTAGAGACGGGGTTTCACCGTGTTCGCCAGCATGATCTGGATCTCCTGACCTCGTGATCCGCCCGTCTCGGCCTCCCAAAGTGCTGGGATTACAGGCTTGAGCCACCGCGCCCGGCCCTCCCATTTTATTTGTAATTGAGCTTATTTGAATCTTCTCTCTTCTTTTTTTGGTTAATTTCACTAATGGTCTATGAATTTTATTTATCTTTTCAAAGAACCAGCTTTTTGTTTCATTTATCTTTTGTATTTTTGTTGTTGTTGTTGTTGTTTTTATTACACTTTAAGTTCTGGAATATATGTGCAGAACGTGCAGGTTTGTTACATTGGTATACACATACCATGGTGGTTCACAGCACCCATCAAACCATCATCTACATTAGGTATTTCTCCTAATGCTATGCCTCTCCTAGCCCTCAACCCCCCAGCAGGCCCCAGTGTGTGATGTTCCCCTCCCTGCGTCAATGTGTTCTCATTGTTCAACTCCCACTTATGAACGAGAACATGCGGTGTTTGGTTTTCTGTTCTTCAGTCAGTTTGCTGAGAATGATGGTTTCCAGTGTCATCCATGTCCCTGCAAAGGACATGAATTCATCCTTTGTTATGGTTGCATAATATTCCATAGTGTATATGTGCCACATTTTCTTTATCCAGTCTATCATTGATGGGCATTTGAGTTGGTTCCAAGTCTTTGCTATTGTGAACAGTGCCGCAATAAACATATGTGTACATGTGTCTTCATAGTAGAATGATTTATAATCCTTTGGGTATATACTCAGTAGTGGGATTGCTGGGTCAAATGGTATTTCTGGTTCTAGATCCTTGAGGAATAGCCACACTGTCTTCCACAATGGTTGAACTAATTTACATTCCCACCAACAGTGTAAAAGCATTCCTATTTCTCCACATCCTCTCCAGCATCTGTTGTTTCCTGACTTTTTAATGATTGCCATTCTAACTGGTGTGAGTTGGTATCTCATTGTGCTTTTGATTTGCATTTCTCTAATGACCAGTGATGATTAACTTTTTTTCATATGTTTGTTGGCTGCATAAATGTCTTCTTCTGAGAAGTGTCTGTTCATATCCTTCACGCACTTTTTGATGGCATTGTTTTTTTCTTGTAAATCTGTTTAAGTTCTTTGTAGATTCTGGATTTGTTTCAATGTTTAGAGCTCATTTTAGCAGTTCTTGTAGTGCTGGGTTGGTAGTGGCAAATTCAGTGTTTGAAAAAGACTGTAGCTTTCCTTCATTTATGAAGCTTAGTTTCACTGGACGTAAAATTCTTGGCTGATAATTATTTTGTTTAAGGAGACTAAATATAGGACTCCAATCCCTTCTAGCTTGTAGGGTTTCTGCTGAGAAATCTGTTAATCTGATAGGTTTTTCTTTATAGTTTACCTTGATGCTTTTGCCTCATAGCTCATAAGATTCTTTTCTTCATCATGACTTTAGATAACCTGATGACGATGTGCCTAGGCAATGATCTTTTTGTGATGAATTTCCCAGGTGTTCTTGGAGCTTCTTGTATTTGGATGTCTAGGTCTCTAGCAAGGCTGGGAAGTTTTCCTTGATTATTCCCTCAAATGTTTTCCAAACTTTTAGATTTCTTACCTTCCTCAGTAACAACAATTATTCTTAGGTTTAGACGTTTAACATAATCCCAAACTTCTTGGAGGCTTTGTTCATTTTTATTTATTCTTTTGTCTTTGTCTTTGATGATTTGGTTTCATTTGAAAGCCTTCCCTTCGAGCTCTGAAGTTCTTTCTTCTGCTTGTTCAGTTCTGTTGCTGAGACTTCCCAGTGCATTTTGCATTTCTCTAAGTGTGTCCTTGATTTCCAGAAGTTGTGATTATTTTTTATTTGTGCTCTTTGACTGAAGAATTTTCTTTTCAAATCCCGTATCACATTTTTTATTTACTTAAGTTGGACTTCACCCTTCTCTTGTGCCTCCTTGATTAGCTTAATAAGTGACCTTCTGAATTCTTCTTCTGGCAATTCAGAGATTTTTTTCTTGGTTTGGATCCATTGCTAGTGAGCTGGCATGATCTTTTGGGGGTATTAAAGAACCCTGTTTTGTCATATTACCAGAATTATTTTTCTGGTTCCTTCTCATTTGGGTAGACTATATCAGAGGGAAGATCTGGGTCTCAAGGGCTACTATTCAGATTATTTTTTCCAATGGGATTTTCCCCTAATGTGATATTCTCCCCCATCCCCTAGGAATGGGGCTTCCTGAGAGCCAAATCGCAGTGATTGTTTTTGCTCTTCTGGATCTGGCCACCCAGCAGAGCTACTGGGCTCTGGGCTGGTACTGGGGAGTATCTGCAAGGAGTCCTGTGTTGTGATTGCCTTCAGGTCTTGCAACCATGGATACCAGCACCTGCTCTGGTAGAGGTAGCAGGGGAGTGAAGTGGACTCTGAGTGTCCTTGGTTGTGTTTTTGTTTAGTGCCCTGCTTTTGTGTTGGTTGGCCTCCAACCAGGAGGTGGCAGTTTCAAGAGCTCATTAACTGTGATCCTATAGGGAGGATGCGAGCTTGCCCTAAGGACACCTGGTTAAGTATTCAGGTTTCTCAGGCAGTGGGCAGACCATAGAGCTCCCAAGAGATTATGACCTCTGTCTTCAGCTACCAGGGTGGATAGCGAAAGACCACCAGGTGGGGGCAGAGATAGGAGTGTCTGAGCTAAGTCTCTCCTTGGGCAGGGCTTGCTGTGGCTGCTGTGGGGGATGGGGTTGTGGTTCCCAGTCCAATGGAGTTATATTCCAAGGGGGATTGTGGTTGCCTCTACTGAGTCATACAGGTCACTGGGGAAGTGAGGGAAAGCCAGCAGTCACAGGTCTCACCCTGCTCCCACACAGTCCATAGTCCCAAAGGCCAGTCTCACTCCCACCATGCCCCCACGACAGCACCAAGTCTATTTCCAGACATCCAGTGACCAGGGCTGAGAACTTGCCCCAGACCACTAGCCTCCCCATTGAGAAACCAAGCAGACTCAGTTTTTCAGCCTCACAGGGAACCTGCAGCAGTGATCCAGTTCCTTCAAAGGGTCTGTCGATTCTCTCAGCTTTCCTGGTATATTCCTGAGGTAGTTCTTGGAGCAAAAGTTCATGATCTGAGTCTCCATACACTGCTCTATTTGTCCAAGCAGGGGCTGCAAGCTAGTCCTGACTCCTACCCACCATCTTCCTTAATTTCAGATGGATGCGTTTTCATTGACTGCACCGTATTGCATTCAATTGCAACATTTACAAATAAAGTATATTTGTGGAAATGAATCAAATCCCTAGGAAGAATATTTAATCCAGACAAAATTATTTAGATAAGACAAAAACGATCCAAAGACCACAACAAGAAGAAGTGTTCCTCAACATTGTTGTAGGGAGGGGTGGCATTATCCTGTATATCGTAAAGTCATGACACTACTGTGAACATGGCAAGGTTGGCAAATCCTTCTCCCTCCCCATCCTAGTCCATCAAGCAAGACCATACTTATACTATCCATGTCAGATAAGACACCTGACTTTTTTTCTTTAACAACTCTCCCAAGGAGGATCCACAGCCTTCATTTACAACCCATTGAAGTGTTTAGCAACTCTCAAGGCGTTTTTTGAAAAATATTCCCCCAGCACTGATGCTCAAATCCCCAAACAACTATTTCCTGCAACATGTAATCATTAAGGCCATGACATGCTTGTGATGTCTTACCTCAAGTGGTCCCTGATTCTGGTCTGTAACTCCCTCATCATTTAAGCCGTATCCTCTAATACACTGCCTACATTCCTCCGTTGTCTCCAAGTTCCCATTCCCCCTCACCTTCAGCAGATGCTATCCCTTGTTACTTCTTATAATATTCAGTCTCAGCCAAGCTTCCTTCCTATCATTCTTTTCCATTCACGAATATTAGTTTATTCACTCACCCTCTTTGCTTTTCCTCCTCTCTCTGAAGACCTCTGTTCTTGGCTAAACCCAAATCCTCCCTGGCCTCCATTCTCTAGGATCTCATCCATCATGTACTTGCTCTTTCCTTTTACACTTACACTGTTTCCCTGTCCAAGGGCTTTTCCCCCTTCTGCTATAAGCACATTCAAGGCCCTCATCAATCTGAGAAGTCCTTGACTACTCTCCACCAAGCCTGCAAGGTAGCATCTAACCTTTCCCCTCTTAACCAGCAAACTCTGAGAGGTAGTCAGCCTTCCTACAACTTCCTCACCTCCAGCACTCTAAATTCTTGACTCACTCACTCACTCTGCAAACTCTTGCATCCCAGCTTCTACCCCACCAAATGTATTCACACAGCTTTCCATACTCCTGAAGATTCCAAATGATCTCCTAACCCCAGTAATCATCTTCCTGAAGCTCTCAGTCACTTTGGCAGTGTTGATTTTATCCACTTCTTCCTGCAACTATTTTCTACTTTGAGGGGAAACCACAGTTTAAAGCCTAATTCCATGAGTTACTCTGCCTCTCTGAGCCCATTTTCCAATTAGCAAAGTGGGAATAGATACTCACTGTACAGATTTTTTGTGAGCATTAAATGAGATCATACATGTAATATGCCCAGTATGTAATTGGCTGTCACTGTAAGATGAAAGCTCTATTTATTTTTACTTTTCCTTGGTGTCAAAGTTCCTGAGTATTCTGCCTTTCTGACCACTCCTTTGTCTTCTTCATTAGATATACTTATTTCTTCACTTCACCTTCCACCAAACTTATAAAGTCCTATGGTTTCAAATATCATGTCTACATGAATAACCTCTAGGTCTGCCTCCAAACCTAGCTTCCCTCCCTGCCCACCCCTTTCTGATTGCCTACTGGACCACTCCCTCAGGTGTCACTTAGCACTTCAAATTCAATCAAAGTAACTGTCTTAAAAATATAATAATAATAATAATATAAACAAAGTAATCATCTTTCCTCTAAAACCTGATTTCAACCTGATTTTCCTATTTCTGTTCATATAGCCACCATCTTTTCAATTATCTAGGTTCAAAGCCTCCTCCAAATTCCTCCCTTTGTCCAAGAAAACGCTTGCCAATTCTGAGCAATTTTTGCCTCCACAATATCTGTCCTGTCAATCCCATGTCGATCTATTCATTTTCCTCCTTGCTCAGCAACATTAGGCCTTCAGGATTTTTTCTTTGATTTGTTGCAGTGGCCTCTGAAGGGTCTTCCTCCTTCCTATTGAGCACATTCCTGTCCATTCCCAATATTTCAGTTAGAGGAATAATAATAATACTAACTCAAAGCTTTGATGAAGACACTCTTCTACCAATAAAATCCTTCACGACTTCCAATGTAGACATGACTACTTGAACTCATCCTTCTCTTCTTCTCCTGGAAAGCTTCAAGAAATAGTAAAGAAAAAAGAAAGAAAGAAAAACAATCAGACTGCATTTTTGGTGAAGCTAGGAACTATATTCCAAAATGTTTGTATATACAGGAGCTATGCGGGAGGAAGGAGGAAGGGGTGAAAGCAGAGGAGATAGAAATTAACAGTGGCAAATTTAGACTCTGTTAATTTAGACTCTGCTCCCTGGGAGCACTTAACATTTCCCAGGAGGAAACATATTCAGTATACCAGCATCCCAGGGGTGACATGCGAAGTCTATAAATAGAAATGTGTGAATGGAGAACGATTAGGCTGTGGGCTTGAAGGTTATTCACACTCGATGTTCAGTGATGTTCATATGAAAGAATGAAAGCTTGTGTTATAAAAGAGAGAAACCCCTCAAAACAACTCCCCCAGCTAATAAGAAGACACTCATTTCAAGAATCCATGACTGTGTAACCATGAACAACCTGTACTATGAACAACTAAGTTTTGCTTAATTTAGAAAACAATCTACACTGTTCTTTTTGCAGATTCACACCATGTGTTCTCTAGATGCCTTGTTTTCACATGTAACCAAGATGTGAAAAAGACCCTAACACAAAATAAAATACTTTAACTCAAAAAAAAAAAAAAAAAGAAAGAAAGAAATTAACAGTGGCAGTCCTCACAAAGTGCCAACAAAAATATTATTCCTGGGTGTGAGTAACACCCCAACATGCAAAGTTCTCTCCTTTGTCTGGAACAGCATGTGCAAAAACAAGAGTGAGTTGGATGGTGGCAGGAGGCCCTCCTGTCACTGACTTAGTACACAGAAATAGAGGCGGTGGGCCACGTATTGAATTATGCAGATAAGCCGTGCTTGCAGGAGGGAATTTGACATTGTAGTAGATTAGAAGGAAGCCTTCCAGTTGTGATCATTAATAACTAGCCTGAAATGCTATCCTGGGCCTATTGTAATGCAGCTATTAAATCATAAATAATAAAAAAGGGATTAGCGATTAGCATAGACTGCATACAGAGATATTCTAACAAAGAATAACAAAAGGGCAAAATCTATTAACAGAAGAATAATACTCTTTATAAAAATGTTTCTCGGTAGTCAGAAGTCTAAGTTTCAAAAACACTAAATAAATTTTTCCCCTTTTTATGTGTCTGCTTGATCAGCATTAAACTGCTATGGCTAAAGTTTTACAGAACTATATAATCTGAATGTTGGTCTCTTTGTACACATCTTTTCTATACTGCAGACCTTCATTCACTTTCATATGTGTATCATTTTTAATGTCGTGTTACTTTTGTTCAATAAAAACTTTGTGATAAAAAGTGGAGAAAAATTTTTCTGAGGAACAGATGAACATTATGAATAAGTAGGTATCATAACATTTAAAAATATTTAATCTTATTGAAGCACTCATCTATGAAGAAATACTTAAAGGTTGAAATACCAAAATTCAGGTAAGAGTCGATGAGGCAGCAAAAGGAGATAAAGTATGAATAGCACACAGGAATGAAGTGTGGGGGAATCATCACAGAATTGCAGATGAAATGAGAAATGGTGCAAGATCAAATATACACTGTGAAAAACCCAGTGCAGGACACAGAGGATAGAAATGTGAACAAAAATGAAATGAAGTGGCAATAAAGAGTTCATTGGGATTAAAGAGAAATTATATGACAGAAAGTGGAGATCCAACAAAAGCACAACTGGTCTCTAAGGAAGGAAACCAAAATAATGAATTAAAGCAAATTTTTAAAATATAATTACAGAATTTAAAATATAATTTAGCTATGTTTTCATTTTTTAAAAATATTAAACTTGATCTAGATATTGAAAGAGCCACCTTATGCCGGGAGGAACTGACCCACAATCGCCAGTGCCCAAGAAAGATCCTAATAAAGTTACTAAACTTCACAGAAAAAGAAAGGATACCCTGGGCCTCCAGGCAAAATGATCAAGTCTTTTATGAGGGGGAAAATTGAGCTGGCCTTAGACTTTCTTTTTCCTCTTTCAACTTTTATTTTAGATTCCGGGGTACATGTGCAGGTTTGTTACATGGGAAAATTGCATGTCCCTGGGGTTTTGCGTACAAATTATTTCATCATCCAGGTAGCAGTGAGCATAGTACTCAATGGTTAATTTTTCAGTCTTCACTCTCCTCCCACCCTCCACCCTCAAGTAAGTCCCAGTGTCTCTTGTTCTCCCCTTTGTGTCCATGTGTACTCAGTGTTTAGCATCCACTTATAATTGAGAACACTGATATTTGGCTTTCCATTCCTGTGTTAATTTGCTTAGAATAATGGCCTGCAGCTGCATCCATGTAGCTGCAAAGGATATGATTTCATTCTTTTTTAAGGCTGTGTAATATTCCATGGTGTATATATGCCATATTTTCTTTATCCAATTCACCATTAATGGGCAGGGTTGATTCCATGTCTTTGCTATTGCAAAAAGTGCTGTGGTAAAAATACATGTGCATGTGTCTTTATGGTAGAATAATTAATATTCCTTTGAGTATATACCCAGTAATGGGATTACTGGGTTGAATGGTAGTTCTAAGTTCTTTGAGATATCTCTGGACAGCTTTCCACAGGAGCTAAACTAATTTACATTCCCATTACATTATAATAATGCTTATTAGAGCAGTATATAAGCATTCCCTTTTCTCTGCAACCTCACCAAAATCTGTTGTTTTTTTTTTTTGACTTTTTAGTGCTAGCCATTCTGAATGGCATGAGATAGTATCTCATTTTGGCTTTGATTTGCATTTCTCTAATGATTAGTGATATTGAGCAGTTTTTCCCATGATTATTGGCCGCGTATATTTGCTTCTTTTAAGAAGTATCTGTTAAGCTGGGTGTGGTGACTCACACCTGTAATCTCAGCACTTTAGGAGGCCGAGGCTGGCAGATTGCTTGAGGTCAGGAGTTCAAGACCAGCTTGGCCAACATGGCAAAACAGTGTCTCTCCTAAAAATAGAAAAATTAGCCAGGCATGGTGGTGGACACCTGTAATCCCAGCTACCCGGGAGGCTGCGGCAAGAGAATTGCTTGAACCCGGGAGGCACAGGTTGCAGTCAGCTGAGATCGAGTCATTCCATTCCAGCCTGGGTGACAGAGTGAGACTCCATCTCAAAAAAAAAAAAAAAAGTGTCTGTTTATGTCTTTTGCCCATTTTTAAATGAGGTTATTTTTACTTGTTAATTTGCTTAAGTTCCTTATATATTCTGGAAATTAGACCTTTGTTGGATGTATAATTTGCAAAGATTTTCCTCTATTCTTTAGGTTGTCCATTTACTCTGTTGATAGTTTATTTTGTTGTGCAGAAGCTCCTTAGGTTAATTAGGTCTCACTTGTCTAATTTGGTTTTGTTGCAATTGCTTTTGGAGTGTTTGTTGTGGAATCTGTGCCAGGTGCTATGTTCAGAATGATATGTCCTAGGTTTTCTCTTGGGATTTTCATAGTTTTAGGTTTTATATTTAAGTCTTTACTCCATCTTGAGTTGATTTTTGTATGTAGTGAAAGGAAAGGGTCCAGTGTCAATCTTCTGCATATGGCTAACCAGTTATCCCAGCTCCATTTACTGAATACGGAGTCCTTGCCCTATTGCTTGCTGGTGTTGACTTTGTCAAAGATCTGATTCCTGTAGGTATATGGCTTTGTTTCTGGGTTCTCTAACCTGTTCCATTGGTTTATGTGTCTCTTTTTGTACTAGCATGATGCTGGTTTTGTTATTGTAGCCTTGTGGTATAGTTTAAAGTCAGGTAGTGTGATGCCTCCAGCTTTGTTTTTTTGCTTAGGATTGCTTTGGCTCTTCAGGCTCTTTTTGGGTTGCATATGAATTTTAGAATAGGTTTTCCTTTTCTTTTTTTCTGAGATGTGATTTCACTCTGATGCCCAGGCTGCCATGATCATGGCTCACTGCAGCCTCGACCTCCCAAGTTCAAGTGATCCTCCCATCTCGGCCTCCCAAGTAGCTGGGACCACAGGTACATGCCACCATGCCTGTCTACTATTTTGTATTACTTATAGAGATGAGGTCTCCCTGTGTTGCCCAGGTTGGTCTCAAACTGCTGGGATCAAGTGATCTTCCTGCCTCTGTCTCCAAAAATGCTGGGAATACAGGCATAAGCCACCATACCTGGCCAGTTTATTCTAATTCTATGAAAAATTACACTGGTAATTTGATACAAACAGCATTGAATCTGCACGTTGCTTTGAGTAGTATGGCCATTTTAACAATGTTAATTATCCCTATCCATGAGCATGTAATGTTTTTCCATTTGTTTATGTTGTCTGTTTTCTTTCAATAGTGTTTTGTAATTCTCGCTACAGAGATCTTTCACCACCCTTGTTAGCTAAGTATTCCTAAATATTTTATTGTTTTTGTAGCTATTGTGACTGAGATTGCATTCTTGATTTGTCTCTCAGCTTGGACATTATTGGTGTATAGAAATACTACTGATTTTTGTACATTTATTTTATATTCTGAAATTTTACTGAAGTTGTTTATCAGTTCTAGGAGACTTTGGGCAGAGACCATGGGACTTTCTATGTATAGAATCATTTTGTCTGTGAACAAAGATAGTTTGACTTCCTCTCTTCCTATTGGGATGCCTTGTATTTCCTTATTTTGCCTGATTGCTCTGTCTAGGGATTCTAGTACTATGCTGAATACAAGTAGTGAGAGTGGGCATCCTTGTCTCGTTCCAGTTCTCAAGGGGAATGCTTCCAGCTTTTGCTTGTTCAGTATGATGGTGGCTGTAGGTTTGTCATAGATGGCTCTTGTATTTTTAAGGTATGTTCCTTCAGTGCCTAGTTTGTTGAAGGTTTTTAACATAAAGGGATGTTGAATTTTGTTGAAAGCTTTTTCTGTGTCTATGAAGATGATCATGTGTTTTTTGTTTTTAGTTCTGTTTATGTGATGAATCACATTTATTTATTTTTGTATGATGAACCAACCTTGCATCCCAGGAAAAAAACCTACTTGATCATGGTGGATAAGTTTTTTGATGTGCTGCTGGATTCAATTTGCTAGTATTTTGTTGATAATTTTTGCTTCTGTGTTCATTAGGGATATTGGCCTGAAGTTCTCTTTTTTTCACTGTGTCTCTGCCAGGTTTGGTTATGAATGATGCTGACCTCATAAAATGAGTTAAGGAAGCATCATTCCTCTTCAATTTTTTGGAATATTTTCAGTAGGATTGGTACCACCTCTTATTTATATGTCTAGAAAATTTAGCTGTGAATCTCTCTGGTACAGGGCATTTTCTTGTTAGTAGATTTTTTATTACTGAGTCCATTTCAGAACTTGCTATTGGTCTGTTCAGGTATTCAGTTTCTTCCTGGTTCAATGTTGGGAGGTTGTATGTTACAAGGAATTTATTGATTTCTTCTAGGTTTCTAGTTCTTGTGCATAGAGGTGTCCCTAATAGTCTCTGAGGTTTTTTGTTTTTGTTTTTTGTTTTTTCCATGGGGTCAGTGGTAATGTCATCTTTGTCATTTCTGATTGTGTTTATTTGGATCTTCTCTCGTTTTTCTTTATTAGTCTAGCTAGTGGTCTATCAATCTTACGTATTTTTTCAAAAAACCAACTCTTAGTTCCATTGATTATTTTTTAGTATTATACTTTAAGTTCTGGGTTACATGTGCAGAACATGCAGACTTGTTACATAGGTACATATGTGGCATGGTGGTTTGCTGCACCCATCAACCCATCATCTACATTGGGTATTTCTCCTAATGCTCTCCCTCCCCTAGCTCCTCACCCCCTAACAGGCCCTAGTGTGTGATGTGCTCTTCCCTGTGTCCATGTTTTCTCATTGTTCAACTCCCACTTATGAGTGAGAACATGCAGTGTTTGGTTTTCTGTTCCTATGTTAGTTTGCTGAGAATGATGGTTTCCAGATTCATCCATGTCCCCGCAAAGGTCATGAACTCATCCTTTTCTATGGTTGCATAGTATTCCATGGTGTATATGTGCCACATTTTCTTTATCCAGTCTATCATTGATGGGCATTGTGGTTGGTTCCAAGTCTTTGCTATTGTGAATAGTGCTTCAATAAACATATGTGTGCATGTGTCTTCATAGTAAAATGATTTATAATCCTTTGGGTATATACCCAGTAATGAGATTACTGGGTCAAATTGTATTTCTGGTTCTAGATCCTTGAGGAATTGCCACACTGTCTTCCACAATGGAAGAACTAATTTACACTCCCACCAGTGAAAAAGTGTTCCTATTTCTCCATATCCTCTCAGCAAATGTTTCCTGACTTTTTAATGATTGCCATTCTAACAAGCGTGAGCTGGTGTCTTATTGTGGGTTTGATTTAAATTTCTCTAATGACCAGTGATGATTAACTTTTTTTCATATGTTTGTTGGCTGCACAAATGTCTTCTTTTGAGAAGTGTCTGTTCATATTCTTTGTCCACTTTTTGATGGAGTTGTTTTTTTCTTGTAAATTTGTTTAAGTTCTTTATAGATTCTGGATATTAGCCCTTTGTCAGATGGATAGATTGCAAAAATGTTCTCCCATTCTGTAGGTTGCCTGCTCATTCTGATGATAGTTTCTTTTGCTGTGCAGAAGCTCTTCAATCTAATTAGATCCCATTTGTTAGTTTTGGCTTTTGTTGTCATTGCTTTTGGTGTTTTAGTCATGAAGACTTTGCCCATGCCTATGTCCTGAATGGTATTGCCTAGGTTTTCTTCTAGGGTTTTTATGGTTTTGGGTTTTATGTTTAAGTCTTTAATCCACCTCGAGTTAATTTTTGTATAAGGTGTAAGGAAGGGGTCCAGTTTCACTTCTCTGCATATGGCTAGCCAGTTTTCCAAACACTATTGAATAGGGAATCCTTTCCCCATTGCTTCTTTTGTCATGTTTATCAAAGATCAGGTGGTTGTAGATGTGTGGCATTATTTCTGAGGCCTCTGCTCTGTTCCATTGATCTATATATCTGTTTTGGTACCCATACCATGCTGTTTTTGTTACTGTAGCCTTGTAGTATAGTTTGAAGACAGGAAGTGTGATGCCTCCAGGTTTGTTATTTTTGCTTAGGATTGTCTTGGCTATGTAGGCCCTTTTTTGGTTCCATATGAAATTTAAGATAGTTTTTTCTGATTCTGTGAAGAAAGCCAATGGTAGCTTGATGGGAATAGCATTGAATCTATAAATTACTTTTGGCAGTATGGCCATTTTCACAATATTGATTCCACCTATCCATGAGCATGGAATGTTTCTCTGTTTGTTTGTGTCCTCTCTTATTTCCTTGAGCAGTGGTTTATAGTTCTCCTTGAACAGGTCCTTCACATCCCTTGTAAGTTTTATTCCTAGGTATTTTATTCTCTTTGTAACAATTGTGAATGGGAGTTCACTCATGATTTGGCTCTCTGTTTGTCTATTATTGGTGTATAGAAATACTTGTGATTTTTGCACATTGATTTTGTATCCTGAGACTTTGCTGAGGTTGCTTATCAGCTAAAGGAGATTTGGGGCTGAAATGGTGGAGTTTTCTGAATATACAATCATGTCATCTGCAAGCAGAAACAGTTTTACTTCCCCTCTTCCTGTTTGAATACCCCTTATTTCTTTCTCTTGCCTGATTTCCCTGGCCAGAACTTCCAATACTGTGTTGAATAGGAGTGGTTAGAGAGGGCATCCTTGTCTTGTGACAGTTTTCAAAGGGAATACTTCCAGGTTTTGCCCATTCAGTATGATATTGACTGTGGGTTTGTCATAAATAGCTTTTATTATTTTGAGATACATTCCATCAATACTTAGTTTATTGAGAGTTTTCAGCATGAAGGGGTGTTGAATTTTGTTGAAGGCCTTTTTTGCATCTATTGAGATAATCATGTGTTTTTTGTCGTTGGTTGTCCAATGACTCCATGTTTAGCCCTCATTTCTGGAGGGCAGCCTGGCCAGCAGATTGCTCCAGCCAATTGGCAAAATACTTCTGTCGTGGGGACATGCAAGATCAGATAGCCAGAATGGTACTGCTACATCGATTTGTTTCTAAAAGCACAGGTCCCACATACCCTAGGAGTGGCACTGCTCCTTCACAGCACTTACATAGTCTGAAAGTATGCTGTTCATGAATTTATTTGCTTACTTCCCCGCCACCAGTAGGATGTAAGCTCTGTGAAGAGGTTGACCTTGGCTACCTTGTTTGTCACTGGATATTCAATGACAAATCAGTTCCCAGCAGAGAAAGTATTCAATGAATATCTGTTGAGGAGATAAATGAATTACTGCATGAAATAATGTATTTAATTACAGACTTCTCCTCTTGACTGTAAGCTCTCAAGACAAAGTATTCTGCTTTATACATCTTGGTCCTCATGCTGGCATACTGCTTCCCATATGAGGAGGCATGAAATCATTATCTTTGAATGCATAAATAATTAAATGAACAAACAGATGAATGAGTGAATGAATGAACATATGCTATCTACACTATCTACATTCTTAATTTTATCCTCACATTAGAATCACTGGGGAACTTTTAAAAACTGCAATGCCCAGGACCAATTAAACTGGAATCTGTGGGGGTGTGCCCCAGGCATGAGTATATTTTAAAGCTCTTTAGGCAGTTCCAAGTGCACAGCCATAGTTGAGAATAGGGTGACCAGCCACCAGGTTTATTCAGGCTTGACACATCTCCCAGAGTGCAGGAATTTAAATGCTAACACTATGACTACACTGTGCAAGCCTGGATGGCTGGTCACCCTAGCTGAGAACCACTGATCCAAACTGTCACCCACGGCCATTCTTGAGTGACGTATTTTCAATTTTTGAAAGTCAAGATTCGTTGGTTTCATGCTTCCATTTGACACTTGCCTAATTACATTGAGGCCTGTAGCTCACCTTGACCTCAATAACTGCTTCCTGCTATGTGTCCCTGTTCAGGCTCGAGCTGCTATCATTGACTTGGGTGACATACTAATTTGTAACATACAAATGGCAAAGGAAATGATTAAACCTTTCCAGCAAGTCAGCACCAACCAGTAGACCAGCTAAAGAAGCAAAGGAACATGTAAAGTGCTACCTTTCCAAAAGCAATCGCAGTGAGCCCTCACTTCTTTTCCTCCCCAAATTGATGACAGTATATTTTGACACATTTCTACTTATCACTTGTGTATGCCAGTTACCCTGGTATGAGTGTGCAGTCCCTCTTGTTACCTGAGGAGATAAATAATTTTTAATGGAAAATTCCATGTGAAAGCTGAAATGATATTCATCATTGTAAACACTAATAAATTTACTTCAAGTATGTGGTCGATAATAAGGGCATTAATGTGTGGACACCAGAATCAGAAATGCTCTTCAACCTATGAAGGGAACTGAGCACCACAGCTCTCAAGGGCCTTGTTACTCAAAGCGTGGCCCCAGATCAGCAGCAGCGGCCTCATCTGGGAGCTTGTTAGACACACGGAACCTTAGGCCCCACCCAAGAGCTACTGAATCAGGTCTGCAGCTGGGACCCAAGAATCTGTGTCTTAAAAAGTTCTCTGAGTTGTAATCATGCATGCTAAAATTTGAGAAGTATTCACTTAGCAAATATTTTTTGCTTAATGTATAATGTCAGTATCTCAGAGCCCAGAGGGAAGAGGCGAGGGTAAGCAGGAAAGGAGGCACACAGCGCAGTAGTTCCCAGCCTCTGCTGCATATTGGAAGCACCTGGAGAGCTTTAAAAATATCCACGCCTGGATCCCATCCCAAGCAACATGATTTAATTGATATGGGATGCACCCTGAGCAAAGCTTCCCAGGTGATTCTAATGTGCAGCAAAGTTTGGGAATCACTGATATGAGTTAACCACCAGGAACCCTGCCCCCCTCCTCATTGTTTCTGGCCTTGACTGCTGGCGAACCCAGAGGAATGAACAGCGTACACATTTGCTATCTTCCTTTCCCAAACATCAGAAGCAGCAATGATGAAGAAGAATTCTCCGGATCTGACTCTCACCTCTGGTTTGATGAATACTTGTTCCATTTACCCGGTTAGTAGCTGTTTTATCTTTGACTATTCAACCTCCCTGGATCTCAGTAGTCTTATGTGTTTCAGTGAGACAGGAGACAATAAGACCCGGTCTCCAGATTAATTGGGATGTTACATATGACATGTGGAAGTGCCTAATACTTTGCCCAGCACATGTTTGATGTTTAAAAACTCTGAGCCAAGGAAGATTGTCTCTTTATCCTCCTCCCTGATCGTGAGATATCCAGCAGCGTGAAACTGGGCAAATATTTAGGGGTGTCTCTTCTTCAGTGCACTAAGGGTGTTGGTGAATTGTGAAAAACCTGTTAACACATGAATTCACTTATACAATCTCATTTCAGTCTCACACCCCAGCCACGTAAACCGGATAATATTTATTGCCTCCATTTCACAGATGATCAACAGTGGCTGAGAGGAGTCCATACAGCCACAGGGACCCTCACTTGGCCCTCCTGCCTGGAGCCTAATGTTCCTTTAGTTACTGCACTGCCTCCATTTCCAGCTTCCCCTCCAGCTGCTTGGCAGGCTGCCTCTATGGACAGAACGCATTCACCTAGGAGAACTCTGCGCTGATAGAACCTCCTGTGATGATAGAAATGTTCTAGATCTGTGCTTTCCAGTTCAATAGTTACTAGCCACATGGAACTATTAAGTTATTAAAATGTGGCTAGTCTGACTGAGGAATTATAACTTTAATTTTCTTTAATTTTAATTAATTTAAACTTAGCCACCTGTGAACTGCACAGCTCTAGAGACAGAATCTGGAGAAAAATGAGAACCTGAGAAATAGTTCCAATGGCTTCTACCCACAAATCAAAGTAAACCTAAGCCGCTGGTTTGCCTCTCTGTTAAAAGACCTTCCTAACTCTTTTTCAGGAAAATGGCAAGTTGGTACACTAGTTGATGAGAGCACCCTTCCCATGCAAAATACTATTCAAGGGATGCCTTGAAACTAGTGATTGGCCAGCAGAAACAAAATGTGTGGTAGAGCAGAGCTTCTCGAAATTGAGTGTGCACACAAGTCATCTGGGATCTTGTGAAAACACAGATTCTGGTTTAGTAGGTCTGGGACAGGGCCTGAGGCTTGCATTTCTAAGAAGTGCCAGGGTGGCGCTGCTGCAGCTGCTCTGTGAACCACACCTTGCCTACCTAGCCAGACCATAGAGCAGTGCTGCTCACCAGGCCACTTTTGCTCCCTTCACACATGGGGGCATTTGGCAATGTCTGAATACATTTTTGAGCATCATGTCTGGGAGGATGGGGACGGGAAGTGCTATTGACATCTACTGGGTTCAGTCAAAGTGCGCTATTAATAATCTACAATGAACTTGTATGCGTGCATCAAAATATCACATGAACACCATAAACATGCACAAGTATTATATATCAAAAAAGCATGGAGCTTCAAAGACCTTCTTTTTAAAAAGCTAACACGGTGAAACCCCGTCTCTACTAAAAAATACAAAAAACTAGCCAGACGAGGTGGCGGGCCCCTGTAGTCCCAGCTATTCGGGAGGCTGAGGCAGGAGAATGGCGTAAACCCGGGAGGCGGAGCTTGCAGTGAGCTGAGATCCGGCCACTGCCCTCCA